>NW_024704884.1:17123-122256 GCF_018977255.1 Callorhinchus milii
GTTTAGCACCCACACACACGGATAAATTACATGGAAAGTTCTGTCGAACTCGTGGCAATTCCACCGGTCCACCAGGAATACATCGGCACAAACCTGTATAATCTAATGTTCACACGTTTCTTCAGACTCCACAGGAAGTTGAGTACGATACATGCTAGAGAAACGAGGAACGGAACGTTGGAGGCGCGTGCTCCAATTTGACCTCTTACGTCGGGCTCCTGCTGTGCAAAGAACAGCTACATAAATAGGTTAACTCGGCCAATAAATTCTTCTGCAGCTACTCGCTGGGAATCAGGATATTCGAGACCTGTAGGTGGTGACCCTTGAACGGTTCCTAGGCCGACAACGATATTGGTCTACTATACAATGGGGCACAAACGTGCCGAGAGGGATGGTAATTGGGAGTTATATGCTAATTGATCATAGAACGGTCGCGTCCTGAGGAATATGGCGGGTAGCTCGATCCTCCCGCCTATGACTTGCAGAATAAAAACCTGATGAAGGGTAGATGGTATATCACGAACGCAGCGTTGCCGTGGCAGTGTATAAGTCTTACCGCCTAAAGACTTGACACCAGGTCCGTGTCATTAAACTGTCACATGTCGCGCCTATGTGAGTTATTGACACGCTCTCTTAGGCGGGGTGGACTCCGGACTGAGGGAATTTGAGTTTGTAATTTGTACTAAGCTAAGTACTCTATCCCGATACAAATCGATACCTTAGATCGGCATGCCTGGGCTACCGAATTGGGTTGATAATTAAACAAGTCTTGTCTGTAATCTATTACAATTAGGGGCATTTGGCGCACATAACGGGCCTGGCGCTTCCAGGGGTATGGGATTGGTACAGCAACGATCAGGGTCAGAGCGTCCCACGGCAGGAGTCTCGACTTCGCTATTACAAGCGCGGATTAGATTTTCTTGAAGTACGCATGGGGTCTTTGCGAGCAGAAAGCAGAGGGAGCGGAGTATTACCATCCAATTAGTTTGGAGATGGGCGGAGAAGGTTTATACAATTGATGGCTCATTGACTTGTATCGATTAGCTGCCCTTTTCTAAAAATCAGCGAATGACCCTCTCGAATCTTTACAAGTTAACTACTCATTGCGCAACGAGCGTGGGTTGGCCGCGGGTCTATTTCCTTTCAATAGAGAATCGCACCCCTGGTAGTTACCGTAGGGAAGCTCCCGCTTCAACCATTGGATACACGGCAGCGTAGGTGTGTTGTCTGGAGTCTGGTACAAGTCTGGGGTTCGAATTTGTTGTACTGCAGCCAACTACCGTTAGCCATTTACAGGCCACCCACTCATGGCTAGGACCAACTCAGCCATTCGCGAGTCAGTACTTTGAAGTACCAGCACTGCTCATAATCGACGCCTGGTCGGGTACGTCTCAGTCGGTTAATACATCCCTTTAAGCAGCAAGGTAGACATATTGTAAGTTTGGTTGTCTCAGGGAATCACCCTTCGACAGCATATCCTGGGCTATATGAGAATAGACATTAGCAGCCCGCTGACCACGTGTCGCAATATTAGTCGACCTACGCAATGGCGGGGGTGATAAGCCGTCGGCCAGCGATTCAACCGTCCGCAGTGGCCATATTGGATTGTAAATGCTTTTATAAGAGTTACAATGAGTACTTTTTTTATTCCAATCGTGGCTATTCATTGAGTGGCACATATGGATTCAGTTCAACGGGGTTTCCCGGGCAGTGTGAGTTAGAGTGTCGCTAACCGATCTAAAAACCCTGCATGGAGATAGGAAACTACTAATGCATAACGCGTGGCAATCGCTTACGACTCCACCCCGTCGGAGACTACCATGGACTCCGGACTGCCTACTTAGTAGGGTTGTAATCGGGACTATCGTGGGGACATATCGTGCTGCCTTAAGTTGTCTGGAGACTCTTGCAATGCCAACCGGCAGTTAATAGCGATCGTGATGATCGCATCATAAGCAAGGCGTTCATTCCCACTAGGCAGAGAGGCACTGGACGCGCAGGCATGTCTCCACTAGGTCTTTGGAACTTTGATCATACGAGCGTGCCCTATTCATACAATGTGGAAAGAGCTCACTGCGTCGACCTTCGTGAATGCAGTTATGAAGTGCACACGCAACGCGTTTCTAGGAAGTGGCGCTTGGAGCCACGCCGTTTGTTTAGATTCACGCGCACATATAGAACTCCTATCAGGGTCGTTGTAGATAGCTTGAGGGGGACGCGCTCATTCTAACTATGACCAAGTGTTAAGAGATTCTCCTGGATACGGCGGTCGTCTAACTAATAGGGCACTCCGCCCGTCGGGAACACTTTCCTGTAGCTACGAGACTGTCTTCCGTTGGGCTGACACCATCCAGGAACCAAGTTAAACGCGCATGAGAAAAAGGCAGCGCGTGGCCCATGACGTCTCACTTTGCAATATAGTCTCGGAAATTCCTCCAGACCGACGGGTGCCCCTCTCTCTGTTACTGGGCCATCGCATCGGAGGCTGTGCATCTAAGAGACAGGTTCGCGCGGTTCAGCAGTGCGTACTTCCGTGGACTTGTCGCAATGACAAAGATGCCCAATACTCATGGGACGCGGGATTGACACTCACAATTTGTTCACCGCGAACTGTAGAGCAACCGTTGGGTTTAACGATGTACTCTGAGCGCGGTCTTGTGGCTTAGGGCGCAATTCATATCGTACCTAGTTCGTAGGAGCTCTTATCTTGACCTACGATGGATAGGCGTCGCTAGTCGATTCGCGGATAGATGATATTCCATCTTGGGTGAGGAATGCTCTGACTCCAAGGGAGTCTACGACGTAAATACAGGCATTCCTTAAGGGGGCGTGAAACCTGGTAGTACAAGTTGTAAAGCGCTCACCCAGGTTGTGAACAACCCTACGACCTTATTTTTGGTACCGCAATGGCTCTATGTCGTGCGTATTTTAGTGGGCAATACTGATCCATAACCCTATCTTGGTGATTGGGGTCAACCGAAGTAGGCTACATCCAGCTCTGAATTAAATTGCGCTGAACAGGGTGTAAGTTGTCCTGTTCAGATATACTAGGCCTGTGTACTGTGATTTTTTCGCCGAAAGTGGGGCTAGAGGGAAGTCCCGGAGGTTTTAATTGCCAGAAGCTTTATCAATGCGTGCAACCAACGAGGTTTTGTCCGTGGTCAAAATAAACTTCTTCCCTTGCTCACAATTGGGAACAGTGAAAGGGCCGGCGCGGTTGACCCGTCGCATCGAGGAGTACACCCTTCAAATCGGGAGTGGAGCACAACTGAGCTAACAAAATGGGAAAGCCAGAGCTAAAGACTCCGAGGTCTTATGTCTTCGAGGAACCAGATCCTGAGAAGTGCTCACACGCATGAACGACAAGACCCCAGTTGGTCTTGATGGAAGGGCACGGAGATACGTGTAACTACTTCATGGTGGTTCAAAGAGTTCCTAGTGCCATTAGACCTGAGTTTACAGTTAGAACAACTAGCTCTAACCTAAATTGCGTGAATCGTAACGTGACCTTACCCTTTCTCGGGGCATCTGACGTGGTTGTGGGTGAGGAACATCCTACCGGAGAGTCTTCCTAAAAGTAGTCACAAGTAGTGTCGTGTGAGATCCTCTGCCAGCCGCTTACTTCCTGTCAGGTTGGCACCGCCCCTCACCTGATCTCCGTTACTAGCTCTCTGAAAGTGCAGGCGCCATCAGCGAGGCGGGACTCTGTGTCGGACGCTAGACATGTGTTGGACTTAAGTTGCGTAGTTCTGAGAACGTAAAAAACACCCAAAGCAGACTGCACATATATCACTTTATACCACACTCAACACGCTACGAAGGTTGTGTGGAGTTGTCTATTTAAGCATATCATATTTAACTGTGATTGACATATGGCGTACTAGGCAATGCGCAACCACACCTACACGGCATTAGCCGTACTCCAAATTTAGTGGGGTGTGCAGCGTTTTTGGCGTGAATGCAATTGGCCGAACCTTTACTTCAGAGAGATCCGGTGCTCAGCAGAGCGTAGCCCTTATACGTAGACCCTTGATCCAAACGATGAGTGAAATGGGGTGGGCCCGACTCACCGTTAGTTACAGCGAAAGTCGTTTACTGCGTATGGTCTATGTCGCCACCCGAGTCTGGAACTCATAGTCAGCAAATTCGTCCGACTACCTGGCCCCAATACTTAATCTAGTAAGGGCGTGGTGTGTTCGGTTGTAAATGCTAACTCCATACCTTAATGTTTTAGCACTCAGCTTACTATTCGGTCGTAAGTCGTTCCCACCATCGATCCGCCTAGGAGCTAGTACTTCGGTGTGCAAGCTGACGGAAACCATGGCACCTTGGAGCGAATTCGCGCGCAATCGCTCGTTTGCCTTCGTCTATGCGCATGATATCTGTAGAAGTCTTTTTGGAAGCCCGGGAGTCTCTATGGAAAAGGGTTTACCAGGTGGGTAGATGAGGTTTCGGTTCAACCCGAATCTGGAGCTAGAGTGCGTACACAGAACAAAGCTTCGGAAGCCAAGTCCTCGCGAGCGTGTCCTGCCAAATGTAACGTCGTTACTATAGGACAATACTCCGGCAGGGTACAAAGGAGCCCGAACATGCCAAATAGTCCAGACCAGAAATGGGCAACCATGTCGAACCACGGGGTGGTTAATCGCCCGCACCCAGCTCGATACAGTTACAGTTATGTTCAGATTTTGCATAGCTAGGTTCTTGGAAGAGCCATGTATTGTTGTCCTCCATCTTCCCATCAGCCTGACTGAGTGACCGCAGATACAGTTTTTTCTCAGTCGCAGAATATTCCGTTGAAACTGATGTGGGTATGCTACATAACTTGTACGAACTCAGAGCACAAGTCCGCTACGCTAGGGGGCGTATTAGTCGGCTGAACGCTTTACTCGTTATCAGATCCGCCGTAGTATCCCCGCGCCAGCCATGTTGATGATGTTCAAAGTAGAACACGGGAAGTGAAAGGCAAGCGGGCGAGGGGCACAACTGTACCCGTTTATATTCCATAATGTCTTGACCTAAATGTTACTGTCCATCAACCATGTGCATTAACAATTTCCACCCGTGTTATGGGCTCCGCGTATCCTACGGGTGATACTTCAGACACAGGCAGCTGACTGCTGAATCGACTACTGTAGTATCGTTATAGCTAAGAGCATCTGCGTACTTCAGCACGCATTAGACGCTAGAACATCTCTGTTCTCAGTGATTTGCTACCCCGCATTCATATATGCATACGGGACTGACTGGTACGCCGATCTTAGGGATGGAGACCGTCGGTGTCATAGATACCACATGTAATTGACTGAGCCTTAGCATGTTAAACGGTAACTCCGATTCCCTACTGATATATGGATGGGTGCGAGTCCGCGAAAGTTCGAGAAACTTTTTGTAAATTCGTGAACATACTTGCAACTAGGCGTTAATGCTGGTTTATGTATTATAATGACTCTCCGCGTCAAGCCGGAGAGGCATTGTCCTTCCGCGGAGGTGTGTTCCCCTGGAATCCACACATAGGTAGCTGGTAAAAGATAGAACCGCCACGAGCGAAACGGTAGACATGTCTTCATTCTTAAGCTAAACAGTACACACCTATGATTGGGAGAGTAATTCATCTACCCAGCGGTCATACGGTCCGATAGGTGCCGACGCGGTCACCGCTCTTTGCCGCAATGTCAGCACAACAGGCTGTGGTTTCGAGTAGTTACGATGTTTACGGTGCGAGACAGTCGTTAGCTTGACACGTTTGTGAAGTGCGTGTGAGACTGTGACGCGCCCCGTATTTTCTTGGAACAGCTCTAACTGTGGATTTTCTAAGAAACGTGCGATTCGGCCACTCGGAGCCGCACATACAAGTCTTTTATAACCTCATCGGCTCGAATCTGGTAAGCGATAGGCTGGGATCAGCTGGTATGCATTTTCGACGTGGGGGTTCGGTATAATAGTTAAATCGAAATTGGATGCTCTTGGAAAGGGGCTTGTAACTCTGGTGGGTTATTCCGTAACGCAAATATTTGATCTGTAGGCTATTAGTGAACTAACGCTGTTGCTAGGAGGGCAGGCCGATCAACTGTACCTATTAACATTGAGATCATAGGCGTGTGATCGTTTGCCTCTGCTGTTTCAATGCCCAGACATCGCTGAAAGCGAAAACCGCATTGATGGCGCGGGTACCACCTCAGAACACCTCCATCGAGGGGACAGCACAAAGTCTATCACCGGGCGCGCCCGGGGGAGTCCGTTTGAGAAATAATGAGGCGCAGAGAGTAAATCCGGCTTGGAGAACGTAGCCCGCCGCCAACTGCGGCCAGGCATAAGGGCAATCAACCCACTGATTCGCCTAGATGTCATCGTTTTGAATTTCGCCTGGATCAATAGTCTCCTATCGTCTGAGGTTCAACCGAATTACATATTTTCTGTTTCCTGCCGTCCACGACGAATCGCCAATGCGGGTATCAACCGTAGTCAGCTTCACGGTACCGCATGATCCCAACCTGTGGTCAGGGCTGGGCATGCATAGTGGAAAATTCAAGAGGTTAGATCAGATAGTCTTCCAAGCGCGCCAGGTTTGGTTTGACTGATTTCACGACACTCCTCTGCGGCCATGGAACTGCGCACCAGAGCAGTAATTTCATATTTTGTGGACGCGGTATAATCGGGAGGGGGCAACTGTGACACACTCTATGCTAATATATATCCAGTTCCATGTCACGGAGATGCTGAGTGAACTCGCAGAGCCTAGGCCTACCGTCTAAGGTCGGTATGTGTTCAAGGCAAGACATTCAACTACGGCAGATAGGGGATCGTAGATACCTCAACAAGAACGCAGGTCTTACACAGTTATGTAAATTTGTACCTCCGCAGATCCAGAGGAATGACTTTCGAACCGGGATTGGCGATACACTAAGCTGGTTGGCTTGATTGGTTCACTGATATGCGGAGAAGCAATGGAATGATGGAAAGGCCTAGATAAATAACGTCTTTACGTTCAATAAGCCGAGTCAAGGCTAATTTTCCATCTTCTAAGGCCTAAGTTCATCTCCGACGTACCGGGGATTCACTGTCCTGCGCTGCGAGGACCCGGGATTGTGAAGCGGGTCCGGCGGCTTTCAAGGCAGATAACTTGTGGAAGCAGGGAAATCGTTCATCATTACCTTATAACTTCAGAGTCACCCCACCAGGAGCTGGTAGAAAATTGGTCAGGGATTTAAAAGGCTGATTGAATTTGACGTGCGGCTCAACAGCCACTACGGTGCTGCGGTTACATTGGCGTCACGAGTGGCTTTGTTTATTTGCTGCCCAGTGTCACTTTTGCTGGTCCGGTTAATGGGTCTATCAGTAAGTTGCCCAACTCCGGACAGGCAGAATTGCGAAGCCAGAGGTCTTTTGAGTCCATCTGGTTTTGATACGCCATCGGGCAGTAATGGGCCGAGAGCACCTCTAGCTAACGAAAGCAGTCCGAGACATCCTAGGCTGGATGGACACATACTCAAGGGTAAGCCTCGAGAAGCTGCCGTTCGAGAGAGAAGCACACTGCCCGTCTGCAGTGGTAACACGAACCCGGGACGGGCTAAGGCTCAATGACAACGCGACTAGTATAGCCAATCGCTGACGATTCTACTGGATAGCACGAATTCTGAACCAGTAGCCTTGCGAGCCTAGCATAAGAAACTACAAGCGCTTCCCAATTTCTATGCTCGCGGCCTCTAAGCTACCCATCTTCTCACAGGCAGAAAGTTGACGTGATACGCACTTCTTCACCCACGGAGGTGCGATTCTCATCTATAGTAGCAGCACCGACTGAGCGACCTAGCATAACAAAAGCAACGTCAGTGTGGGGCGTGTCGAGGCGGGCTACAGCGGGTTAACAAAGAACAGAAGACAAGAATATGTGACTTTAGACAGGTGTGCTCTGTAACGGCCAACTAATATATGTATCCCTTCGGGTTACCACATCCACCCGCTAGAGCGCACTACGTTTACGGAGCGCATGAAAGGTGAGAATGTTGCTGTGTGATATTGACATTCCTCTCAACGACATCATCCACTCCATTGTGGTAGGTACTGCTTATTGGAGTTTGGCCGACTAATGCCATATATGGGGTTGAGAGGGGCGTGCAAACAATGTCAGAACGCTTGCGCGGAGGACGGCCGCCCCCCGTGGTAAAGTAGAGTGCCGTGAGGCCGGCTATATCCTTTTATATCTATCTGGCGCCTTTGTACATCATCACTTGAAGCTCGGCGGTGCAGGCGATATGGGGTGCCGTAGTAGGAATCGTTCTTGACAACGTTCAATATGCACAGGCTGCAGTATGTCGCGAAGCCGTCAAGTTATGGCTTACGTAAGGTTTTGGGAGGCATGTAGCTCCTATAGGGACATCTGAGAGTGTAATTGAGCACTACAATCACTAGTCCATCGGGGGGGTGAATATCCTCCACGTGTTGGCGCGTTTTTTTGTTCCAAGCCTCCTCTTTATTGCGTACTTAATAAAATTGTTTAGTATGCCTTCAATAGTTTACCGAGCCAAGCCGTTGATACGGGCGGCGATATTATGACCGTCCGTGAGCCTACTGTAACGGTTCTTGCCCATAAAAGATGTCATCGCATCTCTGTTTGGGATGTCCATCGAGCGAAGAGAAACGGGGCAGCTAAACCTATGGATCGTGAGACCTACCTCACCTCTAAGTGGGAACCCATAGTTTAGTAGTTAATGATTGGAACGCAGAGCGAAAACCGCATGGTGAAGATAAGTCCCTCCTAGGGACAGAAGGCGGCGTTGATGCTAATCGCCCCCCTCTAGTGGATCTTCGGAACGTAAGTATCGCTATGACGCCTTTAATATGGTGAGTTACCCACATATAGGTACCAGCAGTTATCACGTATCTTGGGGTTTTAACGGCAGCGAGGACGACGAGCACACCTACATTATCACTGCTATGTCGCAGTATATACTCTTCATAGGGGCCCCTCGAAACTCCGATCAGCTGCTGTTCCTGAGGCGTTCAACTCCCTGGTTGACTTCATGAGTGCAGAGCAAGGACACGTATCTCGGCTTATCAGGCACGAACGCATCTAGCCTACGAAACCTTGGAAGCAAACTGCAAGCCGGGGGATATAAACGGCAACCGCACGGCGGGCGTCCGTTCTAGAATGTACGTGAGCCCGCTTTGTCCACTGAACTTTACCTTGAGTTAGAGGACATGGAACCCCCTGGACTTGTCTCGTGAATCATCTTCGAATAGAAAGTGCGCAGCCTCCATGCCGCCCTCATAACTTAGTCGATACTGTAATAGCGAAGACCCTCGTCCCAGCGACTCGTATCCGATGCGCGCAGATTAAAGCCAGCGCCGTGACTAATACCTGAACGGATAAGGCTTGACCGGACTCGCCTAAGTTTCTGGTCATGTCTGGTACACCAACATTGATAGCTTTAGACTTGAGAAACCTGGTTTGGAGTATATTTGAACTAATCTGGCAGAATTACTCGAGTTAGCACGGTGCTATGAGGAAAGGTGCAGCGCAACATACGTTATTGATTAGGTTGCATCGAAATCCGAGGCCAGACTTTCAGCAGATCTGCTGTAGCAGCAACGCCTCCATGAGAAGAGTGTGTCGAAGAAAACTGCACTACGATGCTTTGGATCGTCTCGTGTGCCACGCGACTGGTCTGAGCGGCTACCAGTACAATTGAACTTCCGGGGAGGAGGCCGATGGCGTCCAAGACCCCACAGGCTAGGTGTCATGAGATCGGGTTTCGTAGACATAACGTAGTTCATGTTCTCCATATTATCATGTTCTATTCCGTTCCGGCTCGGAACCAGCCATGGGCTGCGATATCGAATGTCGATCATCGCTAGACGCCCGAGCCCTAACCGAATACAAGCGTAACTCAGTGGAACATTAGATACTACGCACGGTACGAAGGACCAAGTCTCCTTACTGACTCGATGGCAATACGGGGCATCATAGGAACGTGGATCTAGGCGCCCCCATGCGAGCTGGGTAGAACACAATTACATCCCTTGTGTCCTGAATTGGATCGACAACCAAATATAGTTTGTCCACCGGACGCTAGGTTACATATACCTCGGTTGACAACCGGCCCGAACTGGTAGATGTCCGGCAATGTGACTAGGCATAATCTCGCGGGAAGGGGCTATTCAATATAAACTAGGTTACGCCTGATTAGCAAGAACGAGATAGAATTAGGGCCCTCAGGCGTAATAGTATATGCCCATGGATCATAATCCCGTAATGAGGTAATGGGGTGCGTACGCTTCTGTTCGTACGAATGGGGCATTTCACTACTTGATGCGATAACATTGGCCGGTAGTTACAGGGTGCAATGAGCCTTTTGGGAAGCGCATTAAGTGCCGAGGTCACCCGGCTAATCGCGTGGACAAACCGGTAAGCTGCTGCCAATTTTTGTTAGATTGCCTCAAGAACACTATCAATCGAGCGTATTTCGGACCGCGTATATTAACGTACATAAGGCAATCGATAAAGTCCTTATGGTGTCCTTATTATTCTCGAAAGATCTTGAACGTTGCCGGAGCATCCACATTAAAACTTGATAACCAGCGTTGCGTGGGAGTTTCCGATTCAAGGGGAGAAAACCCAACGGAGTTCATTCATAGGTTGTATCAACCTCTGGCTGACAATCTTGTGAAGGAATTATCAGAGTACAAAGATTGGTAGACGAACCGGGTGTATCCATCCGGTCGACCCCTATTCGGAAATGTGAATTTTATTTCGTTACGTGATGAACGACCAGCTATGGTCCTGCTTGCTTATGGGGGGATCAACGAGATTCAAACGCAATCTACAAGGAATAGAGGAGGACAGCGAACCTACATAGGCTGCGGCGCGAAAATGGTATAACCGTACTCATCTGCATTATCTCACTACTGGAGACTTAACGATCTGGACACTCACTGCTCTGGTGCGCCTGCCCCTCACGATGCTGAGAGACAATTAACTCCGTTACTTAAAGCTGACGGGAAGTGTTTACCTACAGAGAATACTACGGCAGGAGCAATATGAGGTGAATTCCCAGCTAAGCGCTGGTCAATCCCGGCCTGAACGCGCATCCCAGCTGCGGTGGTGTGGGCGAGTCAAATGTATCAGAAGAGGACTCGGTGAGGTCGAATCACGGCTTGGTCATTATAAAATTACAATCATCAGAATCAAGTCCGAATCTATGTGGCCAATTCGGTCAGTTTTCTTCGTGAACGTCTAGTCAAATAATACTGCCATCGCTGGCTCCATTGATAACGGACATGCTTGGTGACACTGGATAACGGGGCCAATCGTGCCCGGCAGGTGGACCTTAGCAGGACATACATTTAGGGCGGCGCCCCACTCGGACGGCGTGCCTGCGAGTCTACTCAAAGGTCCTGTAAAAAAACTTTTCCGATTGATTCGATCGACCGGAACGCTCCGCAAGAAAGTCGTTTAGTCAGGCTAGTAGTCTAAACGGCTGTCTCGGATCCCTTTCAGAATCTGAGGGGGATCGTAAATAACTGCGGCCCTGCGCCTAGGCGGACTGACAAAAATGTGATGGTTAGTCATGTGAGCACCCGCCGTACGTGAAAACGTGTACGTCTTCTGATAGTCATATTGAGTCGACAGGTCTAAGCATCTCTCTCACAGTGTCTTCACTTATCATCCACATTTGAGATGTAATGTGTCCCAATTCCCTGCAACTGTCCGTCGGATGAAACCTTCACATTATCGCTTTATGACTCATAAGCTGCGCAGGAGCTTCCGTGCCCTCGAGCAGGCTTTCTAACAGTATCAGATCCACGGGGACCTATTCTCTCGTCAAAACGCGCGTTTTTGCGCCGGAGGCCCGGCGGTGGTCACTTACAGGGTCCCGTAGAGGTTAATGGGCTTGGCAACGGATGTTGTCCATCATGGAATCGCTCAGAACAGGGCCTCTTCAGGACCTTTCCGAGAAACATGACGTTATTACGCAAAAAGCCGTTGATGAGATACAGTTTCCCTTTCTTACTGAACATACAGGGCCTCGGTTCCTCTCTACCGTTCGGACCAACAAAAGCTTAGTTTCAGGGAGCGACAAAACGGAAACGTGAACCTTATAGAGCTTGAGGAGATGCTAGGTACCCTTACCGCTAGCAGGCAGTACGTAATCCGACACATGATGCGTACTACGGTGCACAAAGCTGTGTGCCTCTAGAATAATGCCCTAGAACGTTTGAGCATTATGACGTTGTCCGTCGCAAGGGGCGCCACCCTTAAAGAGGCAGCGACTACCCGGTTTATTTCGAACCGAGACATACTGGATGAGATCAAGCTTTAGGTTGCGGGCTCCGGACTGCGATGATCATCCTGATAGTACTGGCAACCGCCGTGTGGGTGTAACCATAAAGGACAGCCATATGCCGCTTACTTTACTGTCAAACAAGTAATCTCTAAACTACAATTAGTCACAAATGATCTACGTACTACTGACCGTGACCGAAGAATTCTATTCTACATGGTGGTTGACGGCTCCGCCGCTTCCTTTATATCATCCGTTGTCCATAAGTGGCCTCTCATCGAGGACACTTAGGAGGTAAAACACTAGGGCCCGCAATGTGCCTGGTGTTGCACGGCCACCCAGCCAGCAATCTTAGTATTACCATAGAAGAACCCTAAACAACCCCTCCACGACGATACTAAGTAACGGCTTCGGATTAAGGTAGGTTAGCATCTCCGTTAGAGTGCGTCTATACACGCCTGTATATCCACAGCGAGCCCGATCCACAATCTCAATGTCTTTAGAGGGGGCTTACAAGTTTGACGATGAAGCAATCTCAAGTCTAATCCGCGGCATGTAGTCTTCAAAGTTATATTGCCGGGAGGTGTAAATTCTTGCCGGACTTACAATCTGCGTGTCTCACGCCTGGGACTGGTGTGCCATATAGACCTGGGTCAAACTGAGATTGCCTTGTACGAGCTTGAAGAACGAAAGTGACCAATAAAAGACCGATCTCCGAGTTCACAGAGGCCGACGTGCACTTCTCGGGAGACCGGTGTGATCAAGGTTAAACTCTCCACCGACTGTCACCTCCTGGTTGCCCCACACCTCGATGTTCCAACACAAGCATTGGTATGGATAACACTAGACACCGACCCTCTAGCGGTCTAATCGGCGTTACCTGCACCAAACCCAGCGATCCCAACAAATTTCACTGCCCAAACGGGCAGAAAGTCGTTGATTGAACTATCTAACCACTATAACGATTAAGACTATATCAGTCTACACAGAATGCCAAATCGTAATAAGATAGATTTTAGGTATGCACGGTGGGCCGCATCCCAGAAGAATAATCGTCAGTACATTTTCGGGCTCCCACGATAGATCGTAGAGTTTTCCCGCAGTTCAACGAAGCTTGACTCACCCGAAGCACTCGATAGTGGACTAGGATAGGAAGAGTGCCAGAGTAGTGTATACACGGAAACACAATATAGATGGGAACTCCTGCCTGAGGGCGTCAAAATAATTTGAGCATTCATAGGCAGAGTCCGTGTCACTACCTGTAGCCACGTATTGCACAGTTTAATGATGCCTGATGTTAAAGGTGTCTTTAGTATTCAAGTAGTGGCTCGGAGATGATTAAGAAGTCAGTATAATACAACATAACCAGAAATCACCACGACTGGGAAAGCGAACTTGAGGATATCATCTACAGTTTCGGCGATAATCGCATACATCTGTACAGGCCCGCCATGGCAATGACCGGGTGCCAGGCACGGGTGGGCTCAGGTACCGGGTTCCCGGCTCTACCTACCCGGAGGACTTTCCCTACCCGAGTAGGACCATGTCGTCTTTTGTGAAGTGTTCTAACACTTAATATCGCAAGATTTAGAAAATACGGTGGTTGGAAGCAAGGTCAAGTTTGCTGCTTGTCCTACCACGGGACGCCAACTGGGACAAGGGACATATCTGATGCCCGGGCCCGTACAAGAGACTGTACGCGGGCCTCTCGCGGCAGGATCGCTGGAATTGGTGGGCCCACACAACACGACATAATGAACTGACCAAGTTAGATTTATCTGTCACCGTTACTCCGATGGTTGAGGCGTTGGGCTAAGCTCTCACGTCAGGGTGCCCAATTGGACGAGTTGTATTTGCCGCAACGGGATTCTATCTAGTGCGGCGCTGCAAAGCGGAGGGGGGGTGGCGTAACGTTAAAAAATTCTGTTGTGATTTTGCTATCCAACAGCCGACTGAGGGGGCCTCAGCCCGCAGTCGGGTGGTAATAAATAAGCGGCCTGCAGTCAACCGGCGACACGAATCTACGTTCAATAGTGTGCGCGGATAGACCGCATGCCGTTTCTAAGCACCCCATATAACCGACGTTATGCAGCTAGCGGACGAGAGGACACCTGTTGACACGATATTAGTGACCGATTCGAGCATTGACCTTCTAAGTAAGCTATTCCAGACGGATTGGTTTGCGGGTTATTCAACTTGTAGGGCTCGCAGATATGTCATTAGTCAACAACGGGGTGGGAGGTTGACCCCATATCGATGTCGGTTGTCTAACCTCCTAAAAAGGACCTCGTTTAGCCATCCTATGACCTCAGGAATGCTATGCGAGCATGATGCGATAGTGCGTCTAGGTGCCCCCAGTATAAACATACAAAACTGGGCTAAGTCGGAGGGCGTGGACGCTAGGTTAAGGATAGTATTATATGGCCAGCAAGTGAATGGCGGCCCTGGCATGTTCCAATATCGCATCCTCGCAATGTGAAGAACGGAATCATAATCTGGTCCTGAAAGCAACTTTTCCTGCGAACACATCGGCAGTAACTCCATCGCTTGAACGGGATTCGCTCAACGCCTGCGACTCCGCACGACCCACGTATAGCAGTATGTGTATCCTCAGGTCGGTTGGGTAAGGAATATTTTTTGCCTGACGAAGCTCATACCATCTGCGTAACAGGAATCCAGTGGACCGTGCCGCCGGAACCGCAAGTGTGTCTCCTCATGCGCACCTCAGCGTGCTTGGGACTGCAATATACCTGGCGCAAACGCAACGTGAAGCAAGCCGAGTTCGCCCTAACATATTTACCGTGAGATAGAGTGCTAGAAAAGGCACAATGGGTAACAGTGGTCTTGGATCGTGTGATCCGTCTTAGAGTAGTCCGACACCATTAGGTAGCAACAGAGCCAAACCGTTTCCAACGGACTTCTCGTTAGGAGGCAGGGAGGAGAGGAGCACAGACTAGCCTCCTGCTTTAACGCGTCTGACTGCTAAATGCGATCCTCTTATTTCATGTTATAAAACCTAGCCACGATTTCAGGATCACTTCACCCCTATACATGACATAGACCCATACTACTGGACTCTGGTAACTTGCAGGGGGCTATATACCTGGGCCGCGTGGTGCTCACACTAGTATTGCGCCCTATAATACGGCAAAGCCAGCGACCCCGTGTCAGATTTACAGAGTAATCGGCCATAAGACACCATAAAACCTAATGCGGAGGCTGTAGGCACTTCCTGTGTGATGTAAGTGCTGTAATCAGTTTGTCGGCAATAGTAGGCCGAATTGTTTCTGGCTGTATAGACACCGTCGTGTGCACACCGCCACCTTAGCAACCTTTTCTTTACGTATCTGCGGACCAGCGTCACTGCACCCGGGGACGACCTCGGCTCCTTACTATTTCGAAGGAATTCGCCAACGTCGTACGGAGATGCGGTGCGGACGGGCATTTAGGATCTAAGCGGCCCTATCAATTTAGGTCTGACTGACCGCACCTCACTTGAAGACGTAACGTAGTTCGAATAAGACAGCTGACGAGCCCACTTCGAGGCGGGTCATGATGGAGCATCAGGCGTACATACTCTAGTCACCCGTGTGGTTCGTGAGCGCGTGGCTGCAGATGTGTTAACAATATCTGCTAAAGGCTTGACCTCGATCATTGCGGAAGTATGGGCAGCTGGACGAGGTATCTCGCTAGCCTTCACATCCCCATATTTCATCTTGAATCAGCTTATCGTGTTGACCACTTCGCACTACGGTATAGAAGAAAAGGGCTCGTGTGCGTGTGTGAAACCGCAGACATCAAAGAAGGCGTATAACCGATTTCTAGCGGCATACGCCCTGAAATACTCTCTTCGACGCGGGAGTCCTGTGCAAAGCCCTAGAGGTCCGACGCAGGACCATCAGAGGCTTTTTTTTTGGGGTAAGTGGTAATTACCTACGTACTAAGGTCGCTCGACTATCCGATACCGGCCTTAGGTATATATGGATTTAAAACCTGTAGAAATTCTTTCCTCCAGACCGTCGGATGCAATTCTACGGTACACAAACGTGGCGATGAACCCGTGAAGCGTTCGGACACCAGTAAGGGTGCTCGTCGCCGATTAATATCTGTTGAAATTTACTGGGTGCTGGAGAACTAGGTCCTCGAAATATGAGCGTGTAGTTGTATTCCCTCTTACAATTTTGTGGCAACCCGTATGTCAAAACTAGACAGTTTAAAGGAGGGCATTACCGAGGCTAGTGGCACTGTCTGCATAAAAGATCGCATAGGCTCGCGTGAGCGCTCGTCGGCCACTTTACTGGTCTTTATTAAGCAGGAGAGATTGGGCGCGCTGAGCACCAAATGTGATGGGCTAATGGGTTCTCACAAGGTTTTGAATCCGGTTTAGCATTTACCGAAGCAAATCCTAACGTGCATGGTGGAGTCTACGTATAGACTAAGAAGGTCCGGTTCATAAGCTGTGTCCGATGTTAAGGAATCCATTAGAAAGTAGCCAAACTCACCCGTGGGTCCTAACAAGATAATCTGCGATACATAAGGTGACCTCAAGGCATCCCCATCGCTCAACTTGCACTCGTCAATGTGTGTCAATACCGTTCTAAGAAACTACCGGTAATGCCTACAATGACGCGAATTCGCTAAATTCCACTTGCAGGGGGCGGAATTGAGCGTTTAGATTGGAACCTAGAGTCCTGGATATTTTGACCCGCTACTTGGATCGCTATGGAGCACCAAGGTGACATGCCAAAGGGACGGGAAGGGTAATCATAGTAATCAAAGACGACTCCCAACCTCTGAACCTTCAGATGCAGAACAGTGTTTGGACATTAGAGCTAAAATTTATTCTATAATATTCTCTGTCACCAACAAGGGGGCTTGTCCGGATTTAGTCCTAATCCAAGTCTAGTCGCGAACCGTCATTATCTGGTTCTGCGGAGAAACGGAGGATTCTAAACCACGCTCGTGAGCGGAATGAAGGTCAGTCCTTTTTCATAAGGCATGCGGGTTTCATCAGGGAGCTAACTCACCATAATCCGACCCGAGAAAGATACTCCTTCATCACGACTAGCTCCAAAGTGACTGAGATTCTCTGGCTGTCATCGATAGCTTCGCCGTCGACGGTGGTCACCTTGATACTTATCGCTATATGGATGTTCATTGTAACTGCCGGAAAATTAAGGAGGCTGCCCCTCATACGCACAACTGTGGGGTTTCATTACGTTTCAATAATAGTGATCTCGTGTTTAGAGGCAAGGCGTAGAAGATATACAAATTTATGGGCAAGGTAAAGCCTGGAAAATTTCTAAGGTGTTCGATGACTGAGTAACACGCTCACCTGCCGCGCGCTGCCGCGCTCCAGGGATCCGTCAAGGTCGTGGCGTAAAATCAAGTCGTCAGAAGGCCTGAGGCTGGTGTGTGGCTCCTCGACGCTCCGGTGCGATTTACGTCGTGTTGGGGATGAATGTAAAAACGGCTCTGGGGGAGTAGGACCTAAGTCCAGTTGAATACAGACCAAGATTCGTGATATTCGAGTATCCGTCTAAATCCATGACTACGGATGTCTAGCTAGACATATCACGTCGGTGTGTTTCTTGAAGACTAGAACTGCGGGCTGCAGATAAATACAGACTAGGGGGGCCAATATACTGGGCAAAGTGAGGGCTTATAAGGATCGTCGCATCTTTTCTAAGAGTCCCAATTGGCTTTCCTTAAATAAGTATATAGGCTAGTGAGAACAGTCGGACGCAGCTCGTATGACCGCTAATTGCTAGCAGTGTGGTTTGTGATACCGAAACGCGATGGGAGACGCCTATACAAGTTGTGAATAAGTTAACCATTACTGATCCAATGCGAACGCTCACAGTCGGGACCTCTGCCCATTGACGGCGCTGACTACTATTTCATCGTAGGTAGGGGGCCTCTCTGCTAGGCAAACGCTGCTAGGGATTCGTAAGTGCGTAAGAATTGCTTAGGGAATTATTCGATGAGAGCGGGCGGTGGGTCGGAGCTGCGATACAATGATGCCTGTGGTGATGAGTCACAACGACCTATGGCCTTCATGTAATCTTGAGCGTCATAGGTTGCTTATAGGTCTGGATACAGTAGCACAGTCTTTCTTTCAGGTCTGTTGGTGTAGTTCGGTAGAAACATGCCGCGACATAAGAACTGTGCACAACATTACAGGTACAATTAGGTGTGTCGTACAAAGGCTGGCATGTTCTGCTATGGAATCAAGTACATAAAGTCACCCACATTGCGCTTAGGCGTAGCTAGTAATTTTGACCTAACCCCACGCGGCGTATATCTACCGACAGCACGCCCTGAATAAACGGCGCTGATTCGTCGTGTACAATATTAATTCGCACGGCAGTGGTAACAGATGAAAGTCTAAGTCCTGTATGTTTAGTAGAACTAAAACATATGATGCGCGCTTTTTTTCTATTAGAACTACACGCTTACGCGCGATCTCGCCAACATCGGTGTCATCTGTGGCTTATGACTTAACGACGACAGATGCGTCATCCCTCGGAGATAGCGTCAAAGCACTATGCCGCTAGTACGTGCACATCAATGATACAGCTATTGGCGCAGAGACACGTCGGTCATCCCAGGTATAAGTAGGTATTCTAGTCGTAACAGGCTAGCTAATATAGAATGCGGTTACCCGGGTGAGACGTCGTGACAGGGATCCCTTGCACGAATTGCCGGAATCTCCGTAGCGTACACAATTAAGTGCTAGAAAGGAGGTCTGGGGGAGAGCCTATACTAAGATTCAGAAATACGTACCACCAAGGCCTGTACACCTCAGGGACTGACCCGCTAACAACAGTAGCTCCGTCAACGAGTGCCTGGGGCTCTCGCGTTCGTGTAGCTAAAGAGTAAGAAATTGGTACAATCATCAAGACGCTTGGCATTTACTAGCAGCGCTAAGCGGTAGGAGTCCCCTTGCGTCTAAGAACAAGCTCCAATAAGGAGATAGTTAAGAGTTCTGTTATTCCAACGACGGGCTACATGAAGCCTGCAATATCCTCCTCTGAAACCGATGCCAGGACTGGGCGCGCCCTCAGCGGAGTCCTTTATTCCGCATGTGACAGGATACCAGTATACGTAGGCATATTTCATGCGAGTCATCTTGAGAAAGAACAAAGTTATCAGGAGGGAGTAAATAGTCATATTTGACTAGCGAAAAGATGGCCGCTCCCGGAACGTTCCGTGGGTAGGTGAACTGAAGTCAGTATTATAGCGCGTTGCTTAGACTGCAATCTCCTACGTTTCCTGAATGCCACGATTTGAAATTCTAATGGTCACACCTCGACGTTTCGCTATTACGTGCACTTTGACTAGCTCTACCCCTTTCTGTTACCTAAAGGCCAATCTATCGGCTCTGCCAAGCTTGGTAGGAATTAGAGGTGTGGTCGGTGATCGACCACCACCAGGCGCTACTTAGGTGGGGTCGGATGGGGCCAGGCATTACTTCCACCGGGTGCGCAGTACATCGCTAGATCCACTACATCCGACAAAATAACTAGCAGAGGTAACAATGTTCTCCAGAGCATCACTAGTGAGTGGAGAGCATGCGCGAATACACTTTTAGGCTGCTGAAGTCCCAATCCATCCACAAGCCTTAAACTCTAAGTAGGTGTTAATGTCTGCGGAGGGGTCTACCACTCCCAGGGTAATTCAGTCAGCCTAACTGACAATTGGTACTTGACCCGACATGTCGAGAAGTACTATGCACCGAGAAAGCAGTTGAACCAAGCTGGGTAAAGATGTGCCTTATATTTTAGAGTCGCCTCTCCTAGCACACCCACACCGCGTTAAATTCTGGAACCGCTTCTGCCGGGCGTTTGGACCCAACGACATTGAGAAGAAGATGAATTCTAACCAGCCGTAACCGATCTCAAGATCATTATATTTCTCAGGCCGGCGCAGTCATTCACCCAGACGGGAAAAGCACTGCAGTGGGTGGCCCCCTCCCGATTTCCACGGCCCCTCGGAAACGCGTTAACGGTTTGGACTCGTGTCTGTTCAGTTCATTACCAGGCCTTTGCAGCTCCATCCCCCGGCAATACTAAGTACCCCAAATTCGCGGTATCGTGACACTACTGGCGGTCGTTCCCTAATAAAATTATCACAGGTGGGCGTGGAGCACGGTTGTTTTTACACAGCTACTAGGAATAAAATAGTTAAGTTCAAAAGTATAATCAGTTTATCGGTCTAGTGGTTTACTGAGATTACAACCACAGGCTGTAGGATGACCTAATGATCCGGAGTTGACCTACCGCGCCCTTTGAGTAACTAGACGTCACGAGAGCAGGGTGCCTAGAGACTCCCTTGCGGCCGGACGCACTAGAGTGATCTGGTTAATGGATAGCAACCACACAACCGAGGAGACGGGGGTTCCGTTGAGTCAAAGAATATCTTTTAGGTATTCCGTCGATTGATATTTTGAGCAATTCGGCTCCGAATTGGGTCAGGTTCCCGTGCGCAGGGCTAATCCCTGCTAGCTCTCTGGCACTTATCTCAACTACCAGAAGCGGAATGTTCTCGGCGTAAGTCGTGTATAGTAATACGAGGTCCCGAAGTAGTGCTGACTACTCGGGGGGATGGGTACCAGCGGATAACCGCCCCCAATATAGTACGCGGCTGACATATATTGATTAGATGTGATACCTTCCCCCTCTGACGCTAAGTCTATCCAATTGTCGCAGTCGCGGTCGATCGACATACAACCAATGGCAGATAACGCCATGGAGCAAACTATCCTAACTACATCTTTCAGTCTGTTAGGCCAAGGTGGCAACACCAGAACTCCCCGAAGCCGTGTCGTTTCTCTTATGCCTTACATTATTTCGGCGTGGTAGTAGAAGTTTACCCATATAATCGAACTGCCTCAAAATAGGACAAGTCACTGTCGTACCTCTTTAAGACATTTTCCTTGAAAAAGACGCTCATAGTTACTAAGCGACAGAGAAACAAAAATTACAAAGGGTATATCCGAAGTCAGCCGGCCCATGATGGTGATCGGGACGCGAGCAAATGGAGTTAGATACAAATAACGTACCGGGTTCCGTTGTTTTGGTTTGTAATGTCCGTGGGAGAGATCCTCTGATACAATCGGACCTTATGGCTTATATCTTAAGACACAACTTTTAACTGCTTTAGGTACTGGAATGAATCAGCAGCGTCCGAGTGAAGCAACCCGGACAACTCACGCTGGAAGGTCTCAGCAATCTTAACGTCGGGATTCGTGTACTATCGATACTTATTTTAGCGCGTGACTTTATCAACGACTTAATCTGAATGATATTCTCCACAGGTCTACCTCCGTCAGGGGTCGGTGCTACGCCCTGAAAACGATCCGAGCGAGATCCAACCAAGAAGGACTCCATTCACTGCGCTTCTATTGATCCGCATGTGACATTCTAGATCGTGTGATATCTAACAAGAGTAGCGATAGGCTAGCGCAGCAGAATACATCGCAATCGGCGAATTTAGCTGTCGTAAATCTCAGAAAGACAAATTACACTGACGAATGCTAAAATGACCAGTCTAATATAAGGCACTTCGTGAACCAGAAGGATTCCCGAACAGTAAATAAAATAAGATATGCATTTAATAACAGCATCGCATGGTCGGGATGCGTAGATAACTAAAACTGATCGTCACCAGAGGAGCAGAGGCTGGATGACAACTCAGATTAAAACTAAGAGACCGGTGAAACGAGTCCGTAATCTGGCGCCTTGGTTTTCTGAGCATATATTCGGACACTTTACCTTACTAGCACATCCAAACCGCGGGGTCGGAGAATGGAGTTGTCGCGTTCGCGTCCTACTGAGTTAGCCCTCTGCACCACTATCCTTTAGCACCTTAAACCAGGACGTTAACCCCAGAGACGGTGTCACCGCAGTGTGGACTTAGTTTAAGCTAGGCTGTCGATCATAACCATTGGAACGTTCACACCTTTAGGCCATTCGAGTCATTTCGAGAAGAAAAAGAGGAATCTACTTCTCATAGATTAGGCGAAGGTTCGCATTATCCCATTGCCTTAGCGAGACTGGTGCAATGTACGCATCTATGTAAACCGTTCCAATCATCTGATCTGGCGAGTGCATGGGGTAGCCGGAGCCTGACAAGCGGCCTGCGCAGCTGTGCTGTTTGTTCCGTGGACGGGCCGCGGGTAGGAACAAGCTCGCACTCGAAGCGTCCCCCTATATGCCCACCTAAATAGACGTCATACGTTCAGTTTAATACCTCATTTAGCCATGGAAGTGATAAGCACAAACATTGATATCCCTCACATAGAATGCACGACTGTTGAACTCTCCTCAGGTCGGTTTTCAGTCTACAGGCATCATAACGCCTAAGAATACGTAGCGGTGTATTTTGAGTTTCAGGTGGGGTATTCCAACGTCCACCATTTATATATGAGAGGCATTGCACAATTTCAATGCGCGGTTCGTACCACAACGTGATGGACTTGTTACAAAACGATTTAGGGGCTCGGCCCCGTCCCGGACACCATTAGGGCCGTGCCAAGAGCCGTGTGGAATCATAGCAGATGTATGGTCGGTCTATATGACGGGCGTCTTCAAAGTAAACACATCCGCTTAAAGCGTCTACTCGATCGCGGTTACCAGTAAAACCACATTATTCACTGGGGGGATCACCCTCTTCACAAATCCGTTGCTCAGAGCCAGCGAGATGTTACGAATTGACACCGATTGCTTAAAGACGCGATACCCCGGTGAGCTGAATGATATCATTCAGTCGATCAGTTCTACCGTTCGTCCAGAATGAAGAAAATTGAAGGATAGTTGGTTCCGATGTACAGCGAGATCATTACTCGCAATGATCAGATCATGAAAGTGAATGGCTAGGGTGATGGTTTTACTGGTTACAGTTGCCCACCCAGGAACCACAGAAAGCGGGGGTTTGGACACGGGTAGACTCCGACGGCTAATTGACATACTAGATAGCAAAGTGGATCCACTACTCTGTCTTTAAGCGTGCTGAGGCTAAGTTGGATTCGAAGTAGACAACGTCGTGGCTGAACAGTAATAAAGCCGTGTAAGAAAACAGCCGATCGGATGTCTGTCGCCAATGCGCAGTGAGATGCCCGAAAGTTGGCCCTTGATCACGGGACCATGGTTATTTCTGGGAGCCCCGTAGCAATGCAGGAAATTGGCGTCTTACAGCACCCCCTCGCCACTCCACCACCCCTATGGTTGTCACGGACCAGTGAGGGCGACAAAACATCTCAAGCGGCGATGCTATGTGAAGTTCGTATGGTCCACTTCCCATAGTCGGATTCGGTATCGCCTCCCGTATTATCCTACCGACTCATCGCTACGTAGAGCATCTAGACCGATTCCGGTCAATGTTCTGAGACATAATGCGAGCTGATGGCTGCAGTACGCAACCCTGAAGGGTTAAGCATCGGTAGTAATAAGACTGATTGGCAAAAGTCCTGGACAAAGACATTGGCTTAACGCTGACCCGGAGAAGGACTTTGAGGTCGTACCAGACGGACGCGCTGGAAGACCGGGTTATTCAGACACAGACGTTACTAAAGGGAAACAAAACGCAGGATGTGCATAACGCTTTTCGGAGCAAGACTGCAGAGGCCGTATGGAAAAGTCCAAAGACCCGTTTCGGATGCACGTCGCCGATCCAGGGTGTTGGGTCACGGTAGTTAACACGAAGTTCTCTGATTAACACGCGGCATGGAGTGTCGTGCACGACCGCCAATCGAGGCATGTACAGCGGTGTAGAACCCTGGGAACAGTTGTTCCAGCATGGTAAGCCATTTAGCCTCGCAGCGTAGACCTATTAACACAGAGCTCCCTAATGGACGCGCACGCGATGCGAAGGGCTTTTTTAAGGTGAGGGAAGGGAGATAGAAGGGATTAAAGTATCTCAACAGCCTTCCAGTGTCCGTGGATCGGATAAGACGCTCTGAGGACGCTAAGACGAATGTTGGCAGGGGAAGAGGTCATACCTCTTCAGCGCACTTACACGTACTAGACCAGAGACCAGCGGCCGTACGCGCACCACACCGTTATCGAGCGGTATTTCCTGGATGGCCAGGTGGCAAACGCACTCTGCGGCCAACAGAAACTCACTCACAAGCAGAGGACTGTACAGGCTGCATCCCAATCGGAGAACGAAAAACATTTGAGTAATCGGCCTACTCTGTTGGCCCGAGCATTTATGGTCGAATAGTAGTTCGGATGCATGTCATTCGAGTCAGTATCCATTGCCTGGATAGCCACTGGCACCGACGTATGCTCCGCTGGCAAACCGGCGCGTTGTCGCATCTCGTAGCGCCGCAAAATGATGTACTTGGTCTTGCTGGGAGGTTGCGTCGGCGTTGACAACATAATAGACTCGGTCTAAGGCAAGCTTGGCAGTGATGCTATTGGCTCACCGATATTAAATAGCTTAGGGCGTTTCGCGAATGCGGGTAACCACAACTGTTTGTTTGCGATTGACGACTGGTGACCTGGGCTTGACACATATCCTAGATCATTGATAATGAAGTGATATAGTTTGGTACGACGTCATTCTCCGGTAGCTACAATAGCATGTGGTCACGTGGGCCCGGCTGGGATCTTGTTCTATGGAACACTTCTGAACGGAACATTAAGCACCGTCTACAGTTTTCCAACTCGTCGAGCTAATTGTTATTAGACTACAGTTTGCCGAAACACGGCCGTCCATTATGTTCACGATCGGTTAGGGCTACTTGCAAACGCATCGAAATGTAAATAGCTCTGACATATGGTCGGCTTGTAAGAATAAAGAACTGATGCCACTGCGTACCATGACCGGCGGTACTACATGTATAAGAATTACGTAGGAGAACACTGCATCCTGGAAGATGCCAGATCTCGATTCCCAACATCTCGCCTCGCGCTTCTAGAGGAGCCATACTGAAAATACATGCATGGTCGTGCGTGTTTCAGCGACGAAAAGCTGGATGCTTAGAATCGAGTCGCCTGATCGGCCCTTCTATCTAAAGCTCTAGAGAAGGCACACTGAAGGCAGAGTTGTCATCCGGCGTTGTGACCTTTTTGCGTCTAGTGCTGTACAGTCACCGAATCACGGTGTACACAATGTACTCTAATCCCATGGCCGGATGCCTGTTTGTGGAAAGCTAATGTCAGATTTTCTAACGATTGTGGCGAAAATAAATAGAACCCATTATGGGCCAGCGGTATCCTTGGTCATACGGAATGCATGGTCGCGTATGAGGGCACCAATCCTAGTAGATTCATGTATCGAGTGGTTTTTACATTAGACATACTCGTCGTGTTTCCCTGATCTGTACAAAGACCCACAGGGTTTATTGTACCATATTCCAAGCCTTCTGATTTGGGTCGCCAAAGTCGATGATCAAAATTGTGGCCTATGCCTCTGAGCAGTTGGGAGGAATGTTCTAGAGGGCAGGTCTCCGCGAGTGTAAATGAACTTATTCCACTCCAGTGAAGAGGCGACACTGGCGCACCCCGACGTGCCGAGACTCGTTCCCGTTGACGGGTCTCCAGCAAACCTATATAGTTCCAGGCAACAGGGTCAACGTACTGTTAAGCGTCACCAATATCCGCCACTACGTTGCAGCCGCTAATTGGGCCATACAAGTTGGAGCCGACAGCCAAAGACGAGAAGCATCTCTTACGCATGGGCTTACGGGCTGTAATCCAGTCGCTATCTTCCACAAGACGATAAACTTGATCGTCGATGGATGCTAAGAAAGTGGATCACGATCGAATAGAATTTTGCCTAGCACGTCGCTTTATCTCGGCGCTTCTTTAAGCGACCGATTCTGCCTGGCTATCCTCCTCGGTCCTTTCGGTTTGACATGCAGGACCTTAGGAATTAGCAGCACGGGCAGTGCCTTTGAGGATACGCAGTGCTATTGCAGTGTCTACTGACAAACCAAACTGCGGTTGCCTCAACGGGACTACTAGCCCCGTGTCTTGATGCGAGTGGTTCTAAGCTTTCACACTCCCATGACGTGACGATTTCTTCATCCCTAGTAAACGCGGTGCACCGTTAAGCCGGATGTGTCCAGCTCCTACTACAGAATTCTATTGCAGTTGCTACTGAATAATCCTACCCGGGACCGCGGTGTGCTACCAGCTTTCCATGAACGGGGTAAATCTCGAAATGGATTCGATGACGGTAAAAGGCATATGAGTACATGAGTAACAGTTACGCCTACGCGCACTAGAGGCGGACAATGTAACAATAGAGTGGCCAATGAAAATACGTCCGGCGATTTCTACCCGTACTGATCTCAAACACTATAGCAGCGGTGCCCGACCAGGCACAGATGATGTGAGCCTGACGACACACTCTTCAGGGTGTAGTCCACCAATCCCTATAGAAATGTTGCTAACGGTCACGTGAACTGGCTCACGTGCTGGTGGGAGCAGCCGGTCAGATCCTGTGTGCTCCAAATAGGAGTAGGCATCCCTGGTTGCAGCCGCTAGCCCGTGTTGACCACTCGGCAATACGACCTGGGTAGTGCCATTTTGCATCTCACGTCTTGAGGCGGAAAAGTGTTATCCCTGGGTCTAGAGATATCGATATATGTGTGAATTCAGGCTTCCCCGTCGGGCTAGACCAAGGGGGACCCGGATAAGTATATCATTTATTGTGAGGCTTGAAGTTGTCATGAGAAGCACAAAGTGAAGCGCGTGTTTGAAGACCTCATATTGAAGCCTCTTGTTGCTGGGGAAGTACATGGCCCTAATCCCTTGTAAGGGGGCTGGGCTGAATTCATCCTCGGAATAAGCCTGCCAAGGTTTTTAACCGGCCCGCGCATCTGTTCCAGGTGACTGTTTGGGATCGGGGCAATATCGTGGTCGGTTCCAAGGGCCAGTTGTGGCGCCTGTCTGTAGCCCGTATACTTCCGACACGACTGTGCGTTCCCAAAGGCTAATGACTCCTGCTACCCTCGACAGCTCACGCAGTGGGAATCTGAAGGCTATTAGTAGAGCTTAATGTAAGAAAAGGCGAATACCGACAGTAACAACGAACATTTGCACAAACAAAGACGTACTAGGATCGTATGAGTTTAGAATATTAGATATAAACTTGGTAATCTTTATCAGATGAGGCGGAATAACCCTATCCAAGGATTTGAACACCCTAACGAGTGGGGTGAGACGCCATGGATTTAGCATATTACATTTCTCTTTAGTGGCTGCCGGACGAGTCTACGGTAGAAATTACACGTAGCATGCATTTATTAGCCAGGTGAACTGGCGTCGCCTTACCGACTACGGAGTGCACTGCCCGTACTACAACTGCTGGCTAGGAGCGCGCCCAATAACAACTCCAAGATCAGACGATGAACTGTGACCGCGACTAATGGTTTGTTACCGCATGGGTGCGTTCCATTAGCGACTTCGAGTCTCTCGAAATCTGTGATGCGTCCCCAGGAGGATTGGTGGCAAAAGCGGCTGCGTGCAGGACATTAGTGGATTATCTAAAGAATGTGACATATATCAGTGTACGCGCCCTATATGGGTGAAGAGTGCGCCGCTCGCGGTCCTTAAAGTGATGACGGCGAAGGAGCAGCTTCTCATCACCGTTTGTGAGTGACAACCGTGACAACAGGGGCTCCTTACCTATACCGTTGGGGCTTTAGCGCTAAGTTATGCTGTGCTGCCCTTGCTATACTCTGCGTTGGTCCTGCACAATATCCAGACTAAAGCAGATAGTCGGTGTGATTACTGCTCATCAAGTCGACACATGAAAAATGCATTTCAAAGAGCGTTGTTCGTCGTATGTCGATTGGCAAACTTCGTGGCCGGAGTTATTGATATTGTGTATCTCAGCTGAACAAAGGCGAACCGGGTGCCAAGTCACGTAGGGCGGGACACCGCGCTACCGTACGTTCGGTCGGGGAAATGCAGTAGCCAACTGGTTATCCTGATTTAATGCCTAATATTCTCCATTTTCGACGTAACCCTCTGAGGACTCGGCCTGTACTTGGCTGCAACCGCCTTTTAATTGATACGACTCGCTATTTGGTACCCATATTAGTATACTCTCATGCGGTCCTGTAGGCAATGCGGAAGCAGGTTCGGCATGGACCGCGATAAACTATTTTCAAAGTGGTCTTACCGTGTGCCATCCGAGATGCCGCCTCAGCATCAAGTATTATGTTAAGCGAGCTTCGAAACCAAAAACACCCCTATACAACAATGAACTAAACTATCCGAATATGATACTTATTTAACTCGCTCCTAAAACTCCCCTTTGGTCGCATTATCCGTCATTCTGAGAGCGCCTAACTATTTATAACGCGGAGTCATTTGAATCCCTAAATAGAGAGTTTCGAATGGTCCATTGTAGCTTTAGATTTGAAATACCGTATCCATTATTTCGCCTGGATTTGAAATTTCGGTGAGCCCGAACATATTGTGGAGAGATGGAGTGAGATGCGTAATTCCATAAGTACGGGCATGCCTGTATAACACTGTCAGCGTTTGTTAACGGTATCGGTAACAAGCGGTCTCGCTCCTTTGACTACTATACTTGCACGCAGTAGATCACGCCGTATTTTCGGCGTAGATTGTGGAACGGAGCTTTGTATGGGGTTCCCGGCCGATGCTATATTCTATCCTAGGGATGTATAAGGCGAGCTGTTTACGACCGTCCAGCTTTGTTCGAGGTTTAATTGAAGCAATAGCCACAAAGGGTCGCAGGGTAAATAGCTGAGTTTTTAAGGGGGTACTAAGGACTTTTCCCCTCGGAGACTTGATACGCACTGTTCGCAGCCTAGGTAGCCTGGGTATACGCCTGATCTAGGCACGTAAGTGACCTCGCGTGGCTTGGCTTTCGAATCTGTAAGGAGGGTACACCGATCGCGCCTAACCCCCATAGGCTCGGAGCCATTAAATGCTCGCGGCAGATAGAGCCGTGACGAGCACCCCCGAGTGATAGCTACTGCTCGGGAGTTGTTTCATCAACTCGGAACTAGCCGTCCGCAGACGCAAAAGTCTGATCGATTCTTCCTCCTCCGTTCGTTAAACCTGCGCTAGGTATTCCCTCGTTCAAACAGAGGTGGTCAGGCTCGTTTCATAATTGATTTTGCGCCCACTTACATACCCCATTAAGTGCACCCTGAACGTTGCTGGCGCACCCCGCAGAATTACCGAACTGTACCCTTTAATAGGTTCTGCGAGTGTGGGCGACGACCGTGGACGCAGCAGCATACGAGTTGATGAGGGGACTCCAAAGGAATGTCGGAAAGTAGACTGTTTCTTCGAAATTTTTAATAAGCTGGTACTGCTTAAGACGCCCCTGATCATGCATTAAAGTGAACGCGGAAGCCGATAAGTACCCCATTGAACGGTCTCGCGAAGAAGAGTGCTTTACCTCCAGGGGGCATCAAAGACATGTCGCAGTCGGATCGTATTGGGTTGTGCGCGTACGGGCCTATTCTACAGGGGCAACATCGAACTTAACTGTTCATGTAATCGGGCTTCGGGGTACCACACCAGTGTACAGACAGTGGTTCCATCGACCGGTGGTTCTTGCGTCCTGCGAGAAGTCCAGTAATTCCTCCGTTTGTGCACGAGGGCATTCCAGCCGTCTGGTCACCGCATAGCGAGGCATGGCAGGTAGTTCATGGCCCGTGGATCCGGTACGTCGAAACTGATTCTCGAAAGTTGAGTGTCTGAGGGATTTGGCTCCGTTGTAGGTCCATATCTAGCTACGTGGGAAGCAGCGCCGTCAAGTATGAGTGACTTCATAGACTCACAGACCCTGAGTGTCCCAACTTTCGGAGGGCCTAACCATCCATCGCTCCGGTACAGGTTTCTGTAATATCGGGCCGGGCGAAGCACCAGCTAGCTTAGACGGTCGTTAACAATTCACCAATGAGACGCACATTGTTTTGCTTGTGGAGAAAGTACTTGGGTGCTAACCTTTCCGTCCTCGCTGACCCAGTCTGGACGCTATAGGAGCTAAGCGAATACGTTATCTCCCTACGAATAATAGTGCCTGCCAAACCTCGGTAATGTTTTTTAACCACACGTGTGACGCACATACTTAGGGAGAAAGCACACGCGACTCGGAACACGAACACCGCCCCGGATTGCACATTACCCGAATGCATATTATACCCGCTGAGCGGAGTGGGTTATGTAAGACATAGAGTAGACCCGACGCACACTTAATTAGGCCCATTCTACCGCTGGGGTTTAGATCGGGTACATCAGGAATTTAACCTAAAGTACAAGTTAGCACCTTTCGATAGCGCCCTCGCTAACGCAAAAGCCAGTTTAGGTTTGGGAGAGTCTGTTGTGTACCATTGTTGTGCCGGAGAATCGACGGCAATCTTAGCGAGGAAAATGGTGAATCCCATAACTCGGTAGCTTCGAAGGTAGGTCGTGACATTCCCGCCGTACCGTGATTGTCGGGTGCGTCGCTATCGCCCGCGGCGGCGTTCTGAACCTTAGGAATGTGTTCCAGCGGTCAGAGTGCGGATGGTAGATTAGAGCTTATATCTGAATTGCAAACACGGTCAACATTCCGTTTACTGTGCAACGGTGGGCGGTATCATGGTACTACGTGGACAGCGTTTATCGCCGCAAGGGTGCGGCTATTGTGGCTTATACGAAACTATCACCTTGTTCCGTGCTTTTCCACCTGGCCGGAGGTCGACCACCTATGAATCTGTCTAAGGTGCCTAAAATACTGTAAGCCGGACTAGCCTGAACTTAGGTGCATTTTATGTGGGGCGCGATGGCCTGGACCCGATATTCGTTTGTTTTTCAACGCCAGATTGCCGATTGTGCTAGGGTCGAGCTGCCACATCACCAGTGCAAGCGTAAGTGGAAAACCAATTCGACTTAGGCTAACGGACAGCCCTGTGAATTATTTGAGACCAATCTACTTTACATTGTCCCCTCCATCACACACGTATATCTAGGCATACAACCACGCACCCATTCGATGATATATCACGGGCCAACGTTAACCGACGTGTGCTTGTGGTCTAGCTTGACTACTAACGTCGAGCTTCTGTGTATAAGCGTTCTTCTCTAAGATGCTTCGACCAGAACTCCACTACAAAGACAGAATGAGACACGATGCTAGGCGAACGCTAGGAGTACCAAGGGAGGAGCTTGTACTACCCGTTGGCAAATCCTACCTGGAGGCGGCCATGTGCGTTCATGTGTGGGTACTTTGCGCGCTGGGGATTTATCCTTAAAGACATGCAGGACGCCGGTAGGACCACTCAATACCTACTTTAAACATGGCCCGTGATGGCTGGCGATGTAACGAAGTGAGGGGCGCCGAATAGTACCAGGAGCAGCAGTGTCTATGTCGAAACAACTTGATAAACGACGTACCATCCCCTCCTCCTACGACTAACCTTGTGGATTACTCTACCACGGCCTGAAGGCGGAACCGATGCATGAATTTTTGTAAGAAGGTGCGCTCCATTCGTGCGAGGAAGAGGTTACAGCTGGCGGGCCCGGAATACCTGCTTGGTAAAAGAGAAATGCGTCTGGGGCTGGGGATGCTCTTCGGAGTATTAAAGGTGGGCCGTGGCCTTCAGTAGGGGCGGAGACGTTAGAATGTCAGGCAGCTACACGGTAGGCCGGGTCTTCACTTAAAATACCATATATCTCAGGAGTAACTGACAAATTAGCCCGTGCTTTGCAAAAGCAAAACAGTAAAGTAAGATTTGGTACAGTATACAAAATAAAAACTAGTGTCTTGTACTAAAGATTAATTACATAAGTTAAAAACAGAAGGCGTATATCGGATTAGTTGCTTATGCGGTAAATGCTATATTGGACAGACGGGACGTAACATTAGCGTAACACTAAAAGAACACCAAAGGAACATTAAATTCTCTCAACACAACTGTCGGCAGTGGCGGAACATGCTTGCCAACAAGGACACCCAATTGATTTTGATAACAAAACTAATTATGACTGGCCAAGACTAATTAGAGAATCCATCGAAATTGCGAGAAATACCAATAATTTTAACCGCTCTGATAGCTACAGACTTAGCGCAACCTGGAAGCGTATTATTAAGTAATACACAATACATATTACATTTCCTTATAGAGGAATCACATACTGATGAACTGATTACTAATCTATTGTATAATTACAATACCCCCCACCTCCCCCTCTGATCTCGAAACCTGATGGGGTTCAACAATGATGACGTCGTCCTGCACTATTTAAGACCGGAAATGAATCCATCAGTCAGTCATTGTCGTAACACTATCTTTTCAAATAATGTATCTGAACGAATGATCACGTGGTTGTGTTTTAAAATCGCATTCCCTTAAAAATACTTTTCATGTTTTTAAATGTCCCCCACACTGCATGATCATCGCTGATCAATATTCTTTAGGACCGAAATATTCTACCGAGTCCTGAAATGATCTTTGACAAAGCACCACACATTGCCAGTGAGCTTCTGCATCCAGTAATAATGAGAGGGACTACTTAGAGCTAGTAGCACACGTACAAAGGAGACATTGGAAGGTATGAGAGGCCAATTTGGCGTGGAGACTAATAAACACGTAAGTAACACGACCCTTGCTTCTCTATCTACGTCTGCAGCAACTATCGAGTGTGACCCTCGCAGCTGGCTTCCACGGGACAAAGCTCACAAAACATCGGTGCGTTTCACACAGCTCACTTTGTGTTTTGATTCTCTAGCATCGTGGATATGTATAAGATTAGGCGAGACTTGCTGCTGTTTTGAAGGATTCTTGATATATATGGGAGCCACTGGTGGGAAAAGGTGTCTTTATTTTTATCCGCTGCTGTTTGTCATGTTCAAAAGCATGTATTAGCTGAGAATAGAGGGCACTATAATAATAAAATAATCTGTTTCTTTCCCCGTTTAAAAGTGTATGTGCCGGTGTATATTTATATTTGTAGCAATATTGAATTCATATCTCCATTGACTTGACAAATAAATAAATGATGGAAAAAATCCTCCGGCCACTGGAGGTTCAGTGGATTATGTCGGTGAGTTTTTCCAAATGTACGCTCTGTGCATGAGCCTGGCAAGCAGGTATATGCATCCGAGCACATCGCTGCAGTTTTATTTTTCGCTGATGGTAACTTATACATATGGATGGTCTTGATTAGGTGACTGATGTAAATGATAACAATGTTCTGGAGGAGCTGGAGAGCTGAAATTGGGCATCAAATATAGTCGAGTGAATCGAGTCTATGCCAAAGAGAGGACATTTATGGCGCAGCGGCTAAACACACCGCGCTATGAACCGAGCAATTGGAGTTAAAATTCTCAGCCATGGCTAACATCAGTGGGGAGCGACATATGGATCAGTGCTGCTCCCGCACTCGGCACCAATCTTCACCGACCAGAGTGATGAAGTATGGTTAAGCAATTTCCAATCAGCAGTGGATGACAAAGGGCTGTAAATAATGTGTTTATTTATGGTAATAACTAGAAAAATAAAATCTCATCTTAAAATTTGTACCCTAAATAATTATGGCTTGGAGATTCATAGATTTTACTCATAGCGTAGGATCTTGCGTGAAGTTCTCAATATCTTTAAATCTCACGGTAAATACATATAAAGCAGTCAATGATTTAAAAATATGTGAGCCCGAATATCAGTGAACCTAGTAATTGACCTCGTGTGGAGTGTGACATTAAAGCCAGTAGAAAAGACGCAGAATCGGTTTTGGTCAATCATAACTCGTGTCACTGCTGGTGGAAAGGTCTCCACCCGAGTGAGCTCTAGAAAGCCCCTCTTAAGTGGATAATTTAAAATTAGCCGAATAAATGTAATTTGTCCACCACACAACTCCATGCTGTGGTCCGATCAATGCTCCAGATAATCCGCATACCTGGGTGTTTTATGAGTTAAAAATGTGAATTATTTGTGGAATGCACATTAAATGCATTTGTAATGTTCATGGCAATTTTACTGCATGCATGGTGAAGGAGAGGTCACGTGATCATCGGGGCCCATGAACGGGATGTACAGAAGTGTGTATCGCTAAAGCAGTTTCCGTTACGTTGGGAATAAAATAATAATAATTACGATTTTTGAAATGTATCCATTGGAAAACTTACCTGAGTATGTAAATCAAAGTAACGTACAATAGTTTAGGGTAACATTGCAGTTAAAATGTAAGGCTGTATGTAATCCATGCATAAGTTAGCAGTTAAATACAGTATTTATCAAAATTACTTGTGACTACAAGGTTATATGTTGCATTTGACCCCGGTGCATACATTCTACTCATGGTGTCAACACTGGCGGGTGAATTACTCAAGAGACTACAAAACCTCATCTGGAGCACTGCATCCGAGCCTTAATTTCGAAGCTGTCACCTACACTAGACTTGCTGTGCAACCACACTCAATGATACAATTATACACACGGTCATTTTTAACACCACTACGATCCTACTAAATGCACGTAACAGTCGGGGAGAGGAAATCCCCATTGCTTGAGCAGGCCTGGTGTTTTGATGGGCAATGGAAACCGCTTTGGAAGAGAAGAGAGACGAGAGATACGTCTGAATGAAAGGACAAATATATTTAGGTGGAAGTGCTTTTGTAATAACGCATCAGTTGGACATCTGGATCCTAAGCAACTCGAAAATGAGTTGTTGGCATTTGAATACAGGTGTCTCAGATGGATGTGAGGAATTTATTTGTGGCAAGGCAGGCTTAGCAATTCAAAAGTCCAGCAGAGAACATTGTTGGTAATTGTTGGAGATATGAATATGAAAAAAACTGTTGCACGGGGTAAGAAATGTGTGCAGAAAGGGGGAGGGCCGATTGCAGAGATAGCCATTGAAGGGTCTCCATGAGTCCTGTGGCCAATGGGAAGACCAAAGGCCAGATAGTGGGATACCGTTTGGGCAGATGTTGGAGGTTGTGCGTCTACTGTGCGGCAGTTGCGGGATCTGGCAGAGGGTAGAGAGTGTTGATAAAGTGTGGTCACATCAACACCTTTTGGCCATATGGTGACATCTTGATCCTTAAATGGAGATCAGCGATGAAATGGAAGGCGTCTCTGGAGCTCCTGGGACACGCTTTTTAAAGACTCACGTTTTCAACGTTAAAGAAATCTTAGTCTGAGGTTGTTTGCAGTCATATTCTTAATTCCTTTCCTACTGTTTCGTTTTCTCGTCTTTTTTCCTGTTTTTATTTCTCTGACCTATTCCCTGCTACATATTGTATGTTTTTGTTTATGCGAACAACATTTTTCATGCAATTTAAAAACGTGATAGCAAAAAAAAAATGTCTTTGACCTACATGTTATTTTTGCCACCGAATGTGCTTGACGTGAGGTGTTAAATGCTCTTCGTGAGAAGCTGGATGCAGAAAAGCCACAACCATTAGTGTGCTTGTACCAACAGTTTCTATTTGCCTTCTCCCTACAAGTGTTATGTAAGAATGTGTTATTTGGTATAGCCCTGTGAGCCATTCGGCTCTTGAATCGGGTGCAACCGCAACAAAAAAAACAAAAACATGAACAAGAAAACATCTTAAAGTGACTATGCGCAAACAGAAAAATCCAGGAAAAAACTGCAAAGTCTTCCAGAAAAAACACCGTACACCAACGCTGTGCAAAAATCCCAGTGGGATGCAAGTCAAACAACAACAACAACCACAAGACAACTTAGATTAAAGCCATCATTCTAACTCCGTACTACAACAAACAAACATGGCCAAACCAAAAAACTTTTCGAAATCACCAAAATAAAGCCATAAGCAATGTAACAGTGATCATAGGAACTGTGACCGAAATTTCACAATAAACGACATAAACAACATGTACCACCAAACCCTGTAGCCATAGCTTAAATCAGTGTTGTGCTTTTAAAAGGTGTGCTTCTATTCAGAAATAATATAAATACATATATTTTTCAGAATTGGTTTGTTATGTTTCACGTTGCTTACGTAATGGCGCGTTACGTACATGATTTCCAGAACGAGGTTCCCGTCTTTTTTAAAGGAAACGTCGTTTTATTTAGCTATCGTGATGTCGACTTTAATCACTGATACTGAATAGTTTACTGTTAGGAAGGTTCTTGTCACACATTTATGAAGTGTCCACAAGCACGCAGCGAAGACCTGGATTTGATACCGCACATGACATCACAAATTGTACCGACGTCTCGACACGTGGCACATTTTGAGGCGAGATTCCAGGTTGACACATGAATAATTGAGTCTTTTCTCAGATGCGAATGTGCTTCATGTGTGGACTGCTACGGCCAGGAACGTGGACACGTCAATTATCCTAACATGTTAATGATCCGAACAAAGATGGTCACCGCATCGCGCACTTCAGATGCACTTCTGCGGCCGTCTGGAACGTTCTTCCTTCCTATTTTAGGAAGCAACTGGACCTAGGCACTTTTAAATCTAGATTGAAAACTCACTTATTTAGAACTGATTTTTGTGTTTAGTTGTCCTTCCCCCACCTCCGATAACCACAGTTGGCTACGAAAGATGTTCAACAAGAAATCCTTCAAATGGGAGAAAAAAATGTTTACGCACCCTTCACCTTCGCAAAACAAATAGCTGCACAACAATGGGGAAAGCAGTGAGAGTGAAAACACACGAAAGGGCATTCGTTGGTCAGGCGGCACTGCCGAGACTCACCTGCTGCGAGAGGCAGAAGGCAGCAATTCCAAGAGGCCAGAAGCAGCAGAGCATGGAGAACACACTGAGGCCCAGGTGGTCTCGAGGTGGTAACGACAAAAAGGTGTCCTCGCTCTCCGTATCGCTTGAGTAATCGCTCTGGGCAGAGAAAACGGAGCAAACGGCGAGGCCAGTCACCTTACGAATGAAGCGTTTTCCCTGCACGATGCTATTTGATCCAGGAGCATAAACAGGTGGAGTAAACTCCACTTTGTGCGTTGCAAAGGGGAGTTATGCACTGCCGTGCCGGACAAGACACGCGGCACAACATGAATACGCGTCGGAGAGCCATGCAGCACAACCAGGAAAACGTGCGTAGCAGACCGTGGTTTCTTTTATATTTTAACCTCGCAGCTAATCGCTCGGGTAGAATTTAAAAATAGCATTAAGTAACTGCGTGATATGGCAGACTGTGCACTTGGCTGGATTGGGTTTTTAGCACGGGCAACATTTTAAATGGTGGTTGATACATCGGCTGCCATGGGAATTTTTTTTACTTTTCTTGCCGATTGCATAGCAATAATTACACGTTTTAGCCTGTCATTACCTCCCAGATGTATTATCGTAAAGCTCATTAACATATTGTTCCATGATATTTAAATGCACAAATTACAATGTACTTTGAAACTCAAATTTGAATTGCCTTTGTTTGCAGTGGAAGACATGGAACCAAGACTTCAGTTCAGCCTGGTTTTGTCTGGTTTGGTCATTAAAAAATATATTTTTTACACCCAGCACACCACATCCAGTATCCCTCTCGCTATGGCTGTGGCTACTAATTGCATGCCTCCTGCAGTCCACCAACGATATGGAAATATTCAGCGAGAAATTAAGCGCTGTGTAAAACCCATTGGTTTGAGACGCTGTACAATTGAAAGTGACTCTTTAAAGCTCCGCACAAAATTATATTTTTAAAAATGGCTAAATGCTTATTTATCTTGTGACAATGTGAATAGCAAATGAGTTGGACACCATTCACGATGCTGCAACAAATCTTCAGATATTTCACACCCCTTACAAAAATGTTGCATTCCGTAGTAAATTTCCTGCATGAGCAGCATTGAAAGTGGGCTTATACAGCAGCGCATGCAATTAAGCATTTTACCCAATTTTTGGGGATTTAGTCATCATTTCATTATTGTCAACAATGTCTTTAAAATGCCAGAACCCGAGCCTCAAAGTCACTCTGTTCAGTAAGGCACAAGGGACATTAAGGGCGAGGGCTGAGTGCACCTGCGATAAACAAGATAAAGATGAAGGCGCAGCCCTGCAATTGCCTGCTCGCTGCTCGTGCCACAGCTGGCAAAACGCCCTCCGCTAGAGGTAGCTCAAGAGAGGCCCTGTGGAGGGTATTTGGTCTACTCCTCCACGCTGGCCAGTGTTCAAAGACGTGGGGGTGCATCCACACTTCTATTTAGTGACCACTTTGTGCAGACATTCACGGCTTCATTCCTTGTCCATCTTTGTGTGCAAAATGCCAGATATGCTGAGCTCAAGGTCACTCTGTTTAGCAAACCACAGGGGGAAATATGGGTATTGGGACCAAGTGCACAGGATATTTTGCTTTAAATAGATTTCAGGAGTAAAAAGGTGTGACTTCAGCAGAAATATACCGAGCTAAGTCCCGCTAAATAATATTGTTATCCAATTATACTCCCAATTAGTATCCCTTGGATGTATGCTGGGATTAATCACATGCAGCCACTCGAAAATGTATATTGCGCGATTGATTTGAAACATTACAGGGAATGAAAGATTGTGTTTTGTGAAATAGTACAAATTGTGCTTCATGTGTTTTAAAATCTATTTCATCACATTTTCTAAGCATGTTACATAGTCCAATGAGCAAGCTTTATAAAAGGGATGGTGTGATGGCCATTAGTGAATTGTTGCTTTGATCCTTCCTCAGTGAAAAATTATAACGGTTGCCATTCATATTAGCACAGAAATAGCTGCAGAAGTTACAAAAAAGGACATAATAAATGTATCATTTCATCATTGTCATGTTAATGTGGGTCACCAATTTGTTCTCTTGGAGCTACATCCATGTAGGAGACAAAAAGACGTTTTACCTCTGGTTTGAAGCAATATCAAGATGCTCATGGAAAAAAAAAATCTTCGCTTTTCATTAATTGGCATTTTCATTTGTAGAATCTATGAGCATCGGGGTTGGTACCGGTGCGGTGTAAATCAGATATTAACACGCTTCTCGTAGCAATATCAAATAAATATATTGTTCTGTAGCGTAATATCCCATGTCCTCATGAGTGCAGCATCAAAATGCAATGCTTGTTACATGAAAAAAAATATTTTAGTGCGTGTAACATCCTCCGCAGTGTCATGCTAATTTGTGTTTTTACGCACGACATCTAATGACACTTGAAGAGCCTACCATGCCCTTCCGCTCACACACGAACAAAGCCGTGGGTATGTCGCCTATTTTTTTTACTCTTAAGCAGTTTTACTCATGAATGTGTTGCCATATTTTTGGTTTGCTATTTGTGCTTATTCCCCACTGCCAACAGGGTGTCACTAAATAATCTGGGTACAATTGTTCGAACAAACAAGCCAAACTAAAATTCCATCCCCTTTTGCCCATGTGCAATCACGACCCCAGCCACACACCTGCAGATCTTGGTAGTCGCCCTCCTCGTCCACCTCGTAGGACACGGTATGGATGTGCCGCGGCTCTCCGGCCGCACCGATGGCTCCCTCGTGGGGGAGTCCATCCTGCTGCCGCTGCCGCCACCGCCGCCGCAGCTGCTGTCGCTGTCACTCGCGCTCCCGCTCAGGCTGTCCCTGCCGCCGGCCACCGCCACCGCCGCCGCCGCCTCGGTGAAGGTGGTCTCGCAGTGCAGGCTCTCCGTCGGGGGCTCCCCGTGCTGCGAGCAGCCGCCGTCCTCGTTCGCGTCGACGACGGCGGCGGGGGCGGCACCGCTGGGCGACAGGCGGGCCACGTGCGATGACTCCGAGCTGAGGTGTCGTCGCCGCTTCTCACCGCCGCTGCTGCCGTGCTGCTGCAGCTGCTGCTGCTGCTGCGTCAGGAGTGCACCGGGGTCCAGCAGCTGCTGGTACACGCAGGTGGAGTTGTCGTCGGTGCCGCAAGAGTTCAGGTAGATTGAGATGAGTCCGTTCGAGTGTCGGGGCCGCTCGTTGTACGCGAAGCCGTTTTTCTTGTAGAAGTCGAACCCGTTGACCGGAAGAAGTGGGTTCTGCAGCTCAGCCAGGCTCTCCATTGTTGGTAAAAAGGTTTTTCTCTCCTATTTTGTTAAACGTGCCGTCGAGTCGCGTTGTGCTTTAACGGCTGAAACTGCGCAAGGTTCTTACATCAATCTTGTCACAGCAGCTGCTGTTCTTCTTCAAGAAAGAAAATATTGGAAAAACGACAAGCTGCAGTGTTAGAGGTAGCATCAGCGCAAAAAGCTTTGTTGTGCAGCTGATATGTATGAGCAGATATGCCTATCTCAGACGAACAGATTACCACAACTGAAAAGAGTGACTGATATGATGTTCTGAAAATGCTATAAAGCTGCAATTCAGTCAAAAAATATACTCGCGTTTATGCATATAACTAGGATAATTCAAAATTTTTTTTTATTTTGGTCCCCAATATTATGACCTGTGCCTAATTGGTTTCTATAATGTGACTGGGTCAGCCTCAAGTGCTACATTGCTTTAAGTCTCATGTAAGCCACTTAACATGTATGATCCGGATCAGTGAACCAAGTAATTTGCCTCCTGTGGAGTGTGACACTAAATCCAACAAGCGGGCAAAGTCTGGTTCCTAATAATATCATACACAGCATCTATGGGGACCTCTGTGTTTTAGAACCAAAATTAATTGCACATTAAACATCAACAAAATATATCAAAGAAATACTATTATCATTTTGAGAACACATGAACACTTGTAATACTATTAAGCACAAATTACATGATTTGCAGCTGTCTATATGCCTGATAATTCCATTCTCAATTATTGTGCTTAAATACTTTTCACACCAGGATTACACTAGAGTAGTCGCTGCTGGACTATGTTTAATAAAGTGTATTGGCAAAGATCAACCATCCAGAAACATTCCAGCCTGCATACTAAACTATTTCACAATCACTATGCAATTACTGCACATCTCCTTAAAGCATACTCCTTGGGCATTTATTAATAATATTACAAGTCGGTGCACTTGGTCGATCGGCAGTTGTGTGTGATGGAGGAAAGCGTGGGCACTCCCACTTACTTAAACACATCTGGCGAGCGTGAGAGAGTAGGCGAAATTATCCACTTAGAGGGGCTTGCGGGTGGGAGACCTTTCCACCAGCAGTGCCATGAGTAAGGCTTTTCAAGGATGTACCTTTACCATTGACCAGAAGCCGGTTCTCCGTACTTTCTACTGGCATTAGTGTCACACTCCACACGAGGTCAATTACTAGGTTCACTGATATTCGGGCTCACATATTTTTAAATCATTGACTGCTTTATATGTATTTACCGTGAGATTTAAAGATATTGAGAACTTCACGTAAGACCCTACGCTATGAGTAAAATCTATGAATCTCCAGGCAATCATTATTTAGAGTCCAAATTTTAAGATTGAGATTTTATTTTTCTAGTTATTACCATAAATAAACACATTATTTACAGCCCTTTGTCAGCCACTGCTGATTAGAAATTGTTTAACCATACTTCATCACTCTGGTCGGTGAAGATTGGTACTGGGTGCGGGAGCAGCACTGATCCAGATGTCGCTCCCCACTGATGTTAGCCATGGCTGAGAATTTAACTCCAATTGCTCAGTTCATAGCGCGGTGTGTTTAACCGTTGTGCCATCAATGTCCTCTCTTAGGCATAGATTCGATTCACTCGACTATATTTGATGCCCAATTTCAGCTCTCCAACTCCTCCAGAACATTGTTATCATTTACATCATTTACATCAGTCACCTAATCACGACCATCCATATGTTTAAGTTACCATCAGCGAAAAAATACAACTGCAGCAATGTGCTCTGATGCATATACCTGCCTGCCAGGCTCATGCACAGAGCGTACATTTCGGTAAAACGCACCGACAGAATCCACTGAACCTGCAGTGGCCGGAGGATTTTTAGCATAATTTATTTCTTTGTCAAGTCAATGGAGATATGAATTCAGCATTTCTACAAATATAAATATCTACCGGCACATACACTTGTAAACTGGGAAAGAAACTGATTTTTTTCATATATAATGCCCTCTATTATCATCGAATACATGCTTTTGAACATGACAAACAGCAGGGGATAAAAATAAAGGGACCTTTTGCCACCAGTAGCTACCAGATATAAAAAGAATCCTTCAAAACAGCAGCAATACAATGCATTCCATCCCACGGGCTCACATATGTACGCAATGGATTCGGTAAATTACGTAAGGTCCATAGACCCTTCATCTCTGTATATCGTATCGAAATGTGCACGGCTTGATACCTGCTTTGCACGCTTTGGCACAGCGTAGGAAATTAGATGATCCAACAATATTCATTGAAATTGGTGGCGGGAGATTTGCCTCTTTGCAAAGTTTGGCTCCGTTACTGCTATGGTATCCGCCTCGTGGCTGCCAACAGTACCAAGGGATCTTAATTAATGTGAGGTAGCCGTTAGCCATTTTCAATTTATAACATTTGGGGCTGCTCCGTGTGTATACAGTAAAACATCAATTACTGCGCACAGGTTAACTCACGTAATTGGATTTTGCGAATGTAAAATTCCCATTAAGTTCCCCTTCACCGACGCCCCCCCCACCCATATGCACCTCCTCTTCTCCTAGAGTGAGTTTTGATTTGCGATTACTGGCTCGTAATTAAATATACATCAGTGGCGTGCAGCCGTGGCAGCCGTTAATGCGAAAGGTTATAATTGCAACATCTAATAGGCGAGCGGGTGATGCTTGATAGTGTTTTTTGCACGTACATTTACACGTGTACGTGTCTTCGTATCTTGTTAAAGGGAATTTATGTATACCACCCGCCTCCCAAACGATGGTAACAAAAAACAACACGTTCTGCATAAGAAGTCAAGAAGGGCAAAAACAAGTGCAGAGTTTGCCCGCTTAAAGTAATTCTGCTGGTCGACGTGAGTCTGGAAAGTCAATGGGATGAAAGACGAAAAACTATTTTTTAAACGGACAATTGATTTGTTATAATTTAATACAGCTTTCTTTTCACATGACTGATTATTTTTAATAGCAAATCACAAGCTCCATTGTAGATCATATGCATCACCACCACATTTCGTGGCTTTCAACGCGTTTGCCAGTTCTTTCCCCTTGTGGGCACAAACACAAACCAGGTTTTATTCCCCGTTGAAAATGTTGTTTACGACTCAACAGAGGCCGAAGTTGGCCGTGGAAAATCCAATTTGATTTACTGAGTGGGCGTTCACTCACCCGCTCACAGAGTGTGAGTCCGCTGTCTTTTGGTGGGAAGGTTGGTATGGGCCCTCTACACTTACAATATCTGCCTCCAGACATCAAAACATTTTGCAGCAGTGACTGAAGTCACGGGCCACTTTGTTCCTGCGTACTATGAAAAAGAGGACGCCATATTCTCGGTTCAATCATGAATACGCACCAAAATCACCCGATGTTAATACACTCGGAATTGTACTACTATTATATCTCACCCGATGACTAATAATGCATACAGTACGTATGGCGTGCACCAGCGGGTAAATACAGCCAGTTAACGAACCTCGGCATGGACACCGAGAAACTACTTGGCTGCTGGACAGCGGGTGCTCTTCCGCGGCCCAGCAGTTGCTCCGGATTTGAAGGTTGGCCCCGAGACACACAGGGCACGCTCGGACACTCTCTTGTCCCTGGCAAGACTGCCACCGTGTAAATGATGAAGCCGCATTCGTCGCGTTCTCAGGGCAGGCAAAGCGGCCAGCTTTTCTGTGGCCGTGTAAAACGCGGCACTGATGAATGAGCGGAGCGAGGAGGCTGTGCGCATGGGGCCGCGTGGCCCAAGACCACCCCACACCGTGCGATTACCCCACAGTAGTACAACCTAGCGGTGTCTAAAATTTAAACTGTAAAGATTTTTATTATTTTACCAGGTAAGGCCCACTGAGCTATATAACTCGTTTTCAGAAGCGACCTGACCGCAAATGATAGCTCAACGAAGTGGCTTATCACGTGGAAATGTAGAGCAGCAGACAAATACTCGACGTGGGTGTTTCTAAATGTGGAAGGAAAAACCGGAGGACCCGGAGAAAAATTAATGCGACCATGGGGAGAGAGACCTGAAAACTGGAAATATACAGGAGGCATCAGGGTCGGGATCGAACCTACACCCTCCTGTATACCAGGAGAGGTAGTTAGCATTTCGCCACAAAGGTGCGCATTCGAGTACATTACCACACTGAGTCTCAGTACTGTAGTTCAGGCGTCAGGGTCGGGATCAAACCACGATCTCCTGTGTACCAGGTGAGGCAGTTAACTCATGCCACGGCGGCGCCCCTCTCGCCACCACGGCGCCCCTGTCATCTCTCATAAGCAGGTCACTCGGCGTGTAGCCCTTCTCTTCACCCGTGCATAACATCATCAGTGTTAATCAGCTCGCTGCTGCTGCAGACCGGGTGCCGGGGAGAGGTTAACATTGACGGAGACACCGCGGGTCACCTCCCCCCTCCTCCGTGGCAATGACTTTTCCCAAAGATGTAAGGCTCCATGCATGTCTTTCTGAGATGGGGGATTCCCTATTTTAAGCCTCGCCTGGGCAGGCGAGAGGAGATGCACATTCTTGCTGCGTATCGCATTAGATACCAAGCAAACATGGATTTATTAAATGAGTACATGTTTTAGATTACACCATCTGCCTCCAGACATCAAAAACATTCACAGCACTGAGTGAAGTCAACAGACCACTTTGAGCCTGCGTAATGCCAAGCTTAAAACAATAAAGTCTTGGTTTAAATATGTAAAGATTTAAAAAAAATCGCTCAATGTTAATACGTAACTCAAAATAATAATTCTGTATTATATAATTTCGTGTCGAGCTGGGAACCATTGCATAAAGAGGGAGTTCTTGCCTTTAAAATCTAACAGTTCACCAGCATTGATTAAAGCAAGCACGCTCGACTCCACCAGTGGAGACCCCGTATGTCGAAACCGATTCAGGGTTTGCTTGAACTGAATGTTGCTGAAATGATGCACTCCCGGAAGACTGTGACTGATGGATAGCGCAAAGAAAACTTACATTTTATCACGTGCAGACACAGATACATGAAGGTGACATTGCTTATGTAATTTTGTCAAAATTATCCTGTGCTCTGAAGGTATATGGTAGTAAGATTCCTGCCAGGTGCCGATAATGCGTATACACAAGTACTCGGTGCTTTGTTTCAGACCGAACTATCTGAGGCTGAGCTACAAAAATATTCCCCCGGTTGAGGTCCCCAGGGGCACTGAAGGGTCGGCCCGGCAAAAAAATCATTACAAATTATGGTCTTAAAATACTCACTATCCCGTGTGCGTTGGTGACGTGTGCACATTTTCCAGACAATAGCGAAACAGAGCCCCAGCTCGCTGCTCGTTAATGACCCGGCTTAGGATAAAGCACATGACACATGGCATGACATTACAGCTTTCTTACTTACGTACCAACGTGGTGAAGTCTCGTCAATCTCTGCCCTCCCACCCCACCCCCATGACTGACACGACATGGGGAATCCTTCATCCAGCAGTGGACTGACAAAGGAGTCCACACGACATGTCGGTCACGGGAGGTTGCAAGTAACATCGGCAGTAGCCGCTGACGTGAGACCGTGAAAAGCGGAGGCTCTTCTCCATCAGGGTCACAAGAGCCACGGTAAAATCCGCAAGCGATGCCTGAAACCTTCTACAGCGCACAGATGTCGGCTGCTGCGAAGCAAAACCCCAGGAAGTCGAGGCCACCTCGACCAGGGAGGCCCGGAACACGAGCTGCGTCTGCGATGAAAAGCAGACGATGCCTCCTCACTCATCTTGCTCCGGCGCCGTTTGCTCGAGGAGCCGTGCACAGCTGATGATTCAAGCATCGATACTGGCCATGCGCGGGGCAGGCGGGGGGGTGCCCCCCACAAATGGTCATCATTGATCTGACTAAAGTTGGTGTGATGGACACTAACACTAAATGACGACGATGATGCTGATGATGACCCTTCTTAAGATATGGATCCGAGGTTTGACGTGATTTATAATCTGCACAAAGGCGCTAAAGGCGACTGCAGACGCACGGCTATAACACTCGCTGCGCGAATGCCTCGTCGCGAATATACATGCATAATGCACACAGAATACACATGTCAATCCATACACGACTCTCGAAAATCGCCCGGAGTGTCGCTTGCCCCATTGTGTGCACGGGCGGTGCAGCGAACAATCTCACCCAGGTTTGATCACCAACGACGCGCATCAAACAGCCCCGATGAATCCACTCAAGCTTTGAGTTACGATTCAATGGGTCGCCTCGTTTACAGCGGGCATTATCGTCATCATCATCATCACCCCAGCCAGGCAGCAGCCGCGTTCAATGTGCATCAAAGACAAAGATGCCCCGTAAAGCCTTAACGGACTGTTGGGGCAAGTGCTTGTTAGCGAGCACCTAATGAAGGGCAGTACGGCACACACACACACACACGTTTTCTCCAGATAGCAGGGAAACGTTACAGGGCTATAGATAGAAAACTTGACACGTGTGTGTCAATAACACCGCCCTAAAATAAAACATAATATAGAATAAGCGACGTTTCTGGCAACGACCCTCGTTCATAATGCAATGCACTTATTGCGGTTCGTGCAAACGTCATTTAAATTGGCCAGATTATCATATTATTATTAAATCCGTTGTGCAATTAAGAGGGTGTTGCTTTCTTCATTTAACTGCGACATTTTCCGTGAAAATTTCAGGAATGCCATAAATAGCCCTGCCGCGAGAGTTTGATGCATCATTCGCAACGTTCGGTAGGCAACATACCCACGGCGTTGTATCCAATGCCGACCGCGGCTTTCATCATCTGCTACCAGTCGCACTCAGAAACTCCCCAGCGCCCCGACTCGTTACAAATGTCGCTTCTTTGTCCACCGAAGCAAGCGACGACCCATTGTTAACGTGATGCAGACAATCAAAAAGAACCCCCTTAATAATAGAGGTTTTTGGGTTGGATCGCGTAAATAATTTTTTTTAAAAAAACGCGATCTAACCCAAAAACCTCAATTATGGATGATATTGTTCGCGAAAGTCTACGTGTTAAACAAACTCCCCCTTATAGCCTCAAACAGACTTTTGGGGCAAGTGCTGTTAGCGAGCACCTAATGAATGTCTTTTGTCTCCCAAGTGACGATGTTTACACATCGCACCGCGTACTCATTTGAGCTTGAGCCGACCTCGGAGAGGCCCAGAACCGGTTCAGACAATCGTCGCTGATGTTGACCCTGAGCGGAAATCGAACTCGGGCTTACCGGCTCCGTAGCGCGGCACAGCGCGCTAACCACTGCACTACCGCTCCCCGCACACGCTACACAATTCCTTGATAATCGATGTAAATAAACATATGTTCAGAACAAGCACCCTGTTGCGATCTTGCCCCACGTGCAAACGAGCCGGCTACCGACAGCGGGTCTCGCAGCTCACTCTGTGTGCCGCCTGGGCCTCTCTGCCTTTGCGAGAGCGAGTGCTCTTTATTCAACACGTTTGGCCGTTCGTTGCAAGGTGACATTAAAACCACGTCCTCCGAGGGCCGGCTTTCTTTCGGCCGCAAGACAATGTAAAGAACCGCATCGCTTACCGTAAAATCATACTTTTTCCACGGGCTCCGTCCGGGGGCGGAGGAGGAGGAGACGCATTATCGGGCGCCTCTCCGTAAATCCACACGCGTCCATCTGCGCGCCCGCCCGCCTGCCCGGGCTCCTGATGAATGCTGCCGCTAAGCGCACGAGGATTTGAGCGCTGGTAGCAGCCCGGGAGCCGACCCTGGGATGAGAGCTGCTGCTATAGCGCGAGCGCGCCTCTCTTCGCCGCCGCCGCCGCTGCCGCGTGCTCCGCCCCGCGATCTTCCCCCGCGTCCCTTGCCAAGTTGTCAGGCGTCACACGTGGCACGAAGAGTCCGGAGGCGAATGGGAGGCGGGGGAGATGGGGGGGGTAAAGACTGACGAGAAAGGCTCACCTCGAAAGGCAGTGCTTTCCTCTTGGCAAATCTATTAACACCCGCCTCTCAATCACCCCGCGGACCGTCGACTCTTCCTCGCCTGTTCCCTTTCCTCCTGTCACGGAAGATTTTAATGCGTTGTCCAGTGTCCACCTCGCCCGGGGTTGCGAGTGGCTGTTTTGCGTGTGTGTTGCGTAAAGGAAGCATGTCAACAGACTCAATACTTAGATCAAGCCCATCCCTCCCCCACCCCGCTCCTCCCCCCCTTTTTTTAAAGATGAACTGGTCTCGTGTTGCTGTTATCGTGTTAGTATTTAACTTGTCATAGTATCGTTATTGTTACTGTGTGATCTATGTCATCGATATCATAGCGTTGTCGTATTGGTGTGCTGATGAATGTGTATTCAAGGTTGGTGTAAATAGCCGGTGACACGCACGCAGGTCGAGGAGTAACTGCTGCTCGAGTTGCTTCAAATGCAGAGCAACACATTAATCCACAGTTGGGCGCAGCTATCGGCTGTGGATTATCATAACGCCCCCGCGTGCACGTGAATCCAAGGCAGGCGTTGTTTGTCGTTTGAAGTGGACCACCAAAACAGCGCCTTCTAATTGTATTTGTGATGGCATTCAGTATGCAAGAGCAGAACGCGCCTTCTGGCAGGCCTCCGCATTCACATTATGTAGATTTTATTGCAATGTTCCGAACAACGCATTGACTTTTATGAGGTAGCAGCAATAAGTGGCATCAATGTTTATCCACCGTGCTAACTGCAATGTATCAACACGTGTTTATGCTGTCTCTCTCGGGTAGACTAACATTGTCGTGTCCTATGTAATTGCACCGCGGGCTTAATCTTTGCATGTGCAAATAAAACGAGGGAGAGTCTTGCATCTCAAATTCACAATGTATTTATATTTGAAAGTGTCTATCCCTCCAGTCGTTTAAAACGTATTTCTCTGCCGGTACTGAAACGGACAGCGCCACCCGCATAACACAGGGAGTGCTGTGCTGCACATGATTCGTATAGCCAAGACGTGGACTGCTACACGTTACAGCTATAACGTATGTATTTATCGGACTGGCTAGTGAGGTTTGTCGGTTCATGTAATGAGGGCATATGTTTCACATTGTGCTGGCAGTCTCGGCCTAAATTACGTAAGCTTGCTATATAATACAAGCACCCTAAAATGTACATTTTAACATTACATATTTGAAGTTTGACCCACTCTTTTAGAGTGTGCAAGTGTGTGTGTGTAATAGTTATCTATGTAATCTGCTTCCAATTAATAGGTGTGTAATGCATTTCTGAAAGCGATTATCACGTATTTAATTAGGGACTTTATCTGCGCGTGTTAACCAGTGTTGGTTTAAACCGTAAAGACGATGTCAAACACCACCTCCCTGAATGAATGAGCATCCTGTGGTAGTGCATTGTTTCAATTACAAACCTAACACGATGTCACGTATTTTTACAAGAACAAGCTAGCAACGTATAGCCCACGTGCTCAATCTCAGCTTTGCATACGCTTCACACACGTGGTGGGAGTCTTGCTTAATACTACACATGGGGATGTATGTGAAGTGGAGGCTGTATAGTCGACATGCTATTTATACGCATGTACAACTACTTATTGACCTTCCCCTTACATTTCAGTGCGTGTGGGTGTGTGGTAACATGCCCGCTGGGGGACACTGATTGTTTTTCGCTCTCCTAATTAAAAAAAACGTGACACTAATTACATATTCTTTGGGTCTTTCGGTAAAGTCACGTAGATAGAACAATACAAAAATATATATTCACGTTTTTTTCATTTTTATTTATTTTTATTATTTTATTGTTCTATCTACGTGACTTTACCGAAAGACCCAAAGATTATGAATTCCTGCAGTCACGAAAGCTTTAAGTCAAGAATTACATTAATACGTAGTCCGTGATCTCCGTCTTAAGCTGGTTAAACCATGCTGTATTTGTCTTTATGCAACGTAATGAATGGACGAGGAGATTGGAACGACAGACAAATGGCTACGGGGACATTTTTAACTGTGAGTAGATGCTGCCATTAGTCTGCAGGTATTAAAAGCATGACAATGAATAAAATACAGGATGACTTGAAAACTCTCAAACTTTATACATTTCTAGACTTAACTATTGATTTTCATCACGCGGTCAATTTGTTCTGAAGGGTAGTTTATACCCTCCAAATATATACATACATTCATAATACTAATTAAGATATGTCCAGTAGAGTATGCACGACATATATCAGGCATATATGCACATACCATGTATATATATATATGCAGTCCTACCAATGCATATACAATATACAGACGAGTATATACAAATACATTTGACATCTGTGTCTCTTATATGCTGTGCAGTAATACCACGCAGAGATGAGGAATATTATGAGGGCTATTAAATATTGATTTGTATAAGGGCTTTTGCCTTTTATGAAACACTTTCTCACTCGGCATCCTACACTCACACTCGCTCCTTCACTCGGACACTTCGTAACCATTCAGAGCCGACCCCGGCAATCCCTTTGGCTCTCTCACTCGTCTGCCCGGAGCGGGGGATCAGCCAACACCGCTCCGTGACGAGGAGAGAGAGACCCTCTTTCAGCCGTTTCCTTACTCTGGCCCCAACGACGCCCTCGCCCCCGTCACGGGTCCCCCTTAAGAACCCCTTTGGGCGGCTCTTCCCCCAGCTCGCCACCGCCCGCCTTCTTTCTCGCAAGTTCCATCCGAAAGCCCCTTACGTAACCCGTAACGTTACGTCATCCTTGACCCCACATGACTCTCAACCCGTTGGTACCTCCTTCCGCTCGCCCCCTCATGGGATACCCACAATAATCCTCTACACATGTATATATATATAATTGCATATGTGCACACATACTCAAATGAGTGCACACACAGATGCACACGCGCACAGCAAATGTGCCAGAGTGACTGGTCGTTTGTCTCATTGCATTTGTCAGTTCGGATTGTCGCACATTCCTCTGAAAGTCACGGAACGTCGCTGGTAATTCCAGTCCTTGTGCTCAGCACGAGTGTGTGGCTCTCACACTTCAAAGCATTTTGACTTGGCATTTTGAACATCGTTTTTTAAAATACATTTGAAGGCTATACTCTAGCATGAACTGTTCTTTTAAAAGTAGGAAACCTACAATCAAGCAAACTTACAGATATCTGCTCTATCGCATGCCCATTGGCAAGACAAGAGAATTATATGGTGGGTACCAATGGGGGTACGCTGAGTGCTGAGAAAGGTGATGGCACATCCACTTTTTAAAATTGTGTAAACTGTAATTAAATATCTTTAAATGAGGCGGCTTGGGAGGCTTCACTTTATCTAATTCTCATTGAAGCAGCATCCTCTCACCTCCCAAGTGCCCCAGTTTCAGCTCCATTATTCACATTCCTGCCCATACACAGGCCTGCAAAAGCACTGTGACCCATCCAGATCCAGTTTTGTGACGGCCACCCCCAGAGAAATGCTCTACTTTTCATTGTTGTTCGTATACAATTTTATTTTTGAAGAAAACTTATATACCTTTCACTACATATACTGTATAGTATTCAATATGTGGACTGCGCACGCCATTAACGCCATACACAGCTGTCTTCAATAGAGGGTCTGGGAAGCGTCAATTCATTTGGGTGCATCACCACATTTGGTCCACCACCACTATCACCCTATCACCACCGCTACCGCCACCTCCATCACCGTAACCACTCTCCACCAACCTCAGCCAATGCTTACATTCCTGGAATAGTGATTGAGAAAGTAAAATAAACCTCCTTTTAAATGACTCCACTGGAGCACGACCGGCCATAATAATACAGTGAGGTTTTGCTCAGCTGTATTCTAATGGGCTTCTTAAACATCAAAACGTGACATGCAAAAAAATATTTCTGAGATTGACGGTATACATTTCTGCCAGCTGCTAGAGTTAATAGGTGCTGCGGTTGCTTCAGGTTATGACTCGCATCAAGAAGCAGAGGGGTCAGTATGGGTTAAAAAAATCGAGTAAATCCCTGTAGGATACTGCTCCTCTCCGTCTGGGGTGGTCTGGCTGCCTACGATAACAAAGCTTCAAATAATTTCTTTCTGATATGGAGTTTACATTATATAACACGGTGAACTCTGAATGCTCTGCATTTTGCTTTACATCATCAACCACTCACAACCAAATCGTGTTGTGTTTGGTGTAACTGTACCGAAGTGTTTACCACGTTCGGTGAGCAGACAATTGCGTATTGTCTGTCTTTGCATTTAAAGGTCATACGAATATTTGTTTGATTTTCTTTGCTATTTTTTCATATCATGGAAAACGCAGTTCTGCGGTTGAAGGGTAATCCGACATTTAACATGGTTTTACCTTCAGAACCATTTTGTCAAAGCCGTGGTCAAACAAGTGACAATTTGTGATTAATATATCATTCAAATGAGTAAAAGCGCAACGAACATTGAGGTGGATCAACTTACTTAATATTTAACATTATTTTTATGCACAACAATGCATACAAACTCAAACTTTCGTGAGATAATTAAATGCGTTTTGACAGCAAATATATCCCTGTATGGACAAGCGGAGTTACCTCAAGTTTCCCTGGGTTCACAAGACATCCACACATCCTCAGGCATCTAATCGAAGCTTCTGGTTGGAGAGCTGCATTGCCACACTTGTCAATATCCTGTTTATCTTGGGTGGCATCGATCTGTTGCTGTTCTTTTGAGCTCCCCTCATAGTCTTCCACCCAAGTGGCCCAGCAGGAATGCAATTAACTTGACTTATTGAGGCTGCGCCAATGATAATTGTCATTTAAATCTATGACGAGGGAAAGCAAACACAGAGCACGCATGCCGATAGTTGGCAAAGTGTCGATGCTGTTTGAGGGAGATAGCACTTGCTGCCTGCTCTGTTTTATTTAGTTCTCGCCAGGTGTGAACATTAAAGGTAACCGATCCTTAAATTTCGATTTAAAGCTTTCGTGACTGCAGGGATTCATCTTCTTGGTTCTTTCGGTAAAGTCACGTAGAATGGAAATAATAAAATAATAAAATAAAACATAATAAAATAATTCTCACGACGTTTCGGCCACAACGCACAGAGTCTGACTCTGTCTTCTCGACAGACCTGTTCTTCACCTGAGGACGGCTGCTTGCGTTGTGGCCGAAACGTCGTGAGAATTATTTTATAATGTTTTATTTTTATTATTTTATTATTTCCATTCTACGTGACTTTACCGAAAGAACCAAGAAGATTAACCGATCCTTCTTTCATCATCCGCCATTTGCCCCTAAGTGGCGGTGGCTAACCACGGTGCTTGTGCCAGGCTTGGTGCACTTTAAGGCCACGTGAAGTGTCGCACGCTCGCTTGTAGGAGGTCACGGAACAGACCCAGTTATCATGGGTTGACTGACTAAGATGACCGGCAGATGCACCACCTGTGCTTCCTAATGTGCCAACTTTCTTTGTTTTATCGCTCCTCTGCGCTCCGTTCTTGTTGGAGGGCGACTGCCTCAAACTGCCCAGTAGCCTCCTTCACGAGCCTATCTCCACAGAGGCCGATCTTGACACCGCTGGTGGCAGTCATTGGCAAGTCAACTCCGCTCCAAATCCTCTCGTAACACATAATTCCATCTCTTCTCTAACCCGTGCCACACCCGCTTAGCTTCCATTATCCGGCCGAACAAAAGCTGTTTGGGCATGCGGTGGCTGGGTATGCGGGATACTTGACCCAGCCAACGCAGCCTTGCTTGCCAGAGGAGCTCACCGACAGAACTGTGTCTAGATCTTTCAAGAATTTGTGAGCTCCTCACACAATCCAGCCTGGTTAAACCCAGGATGGATCATAGGCAGGCAGCCCGAATGTTTCTAACCAGTCAAGATGTTCCATTAGGGGGGTCCACGTTTTCGCAGGCATAGAGAAGGGAGGGCATGACTCTGGCTGAGAAGACCCGAAGCTTTATGTGGAGCAACAGATCTGGTACCATCCACACAGTGTTACACAACCAATGAAAATATAATGTCGCTGGGCTGATTCGGAGTAAGGCCTCTGCTGTCAAACCTGTCCACTCTCTCACAACTGCCCCATCACCAATGGGGAGTTGGGGGGTGGAGTGTTTGATGACGCAAAATATCCAGGCAGGTGCTTAGTTTTGAGCGTGCTCTTCGTAGCACGCTCCAGGTCAAGCTGCAGCGCCTCCAACTCCTCTGCGTTAGCATAAATCACCTTCTCAGCATACATATCATGGTTGACCAATAGGGAATTAGTCACACTCACACGTGTGCATCACAGACAGAAGTAGCGTGTGTGAGAAAACGGAGTGAGATTAACAACATCCAAACTATTAAGAAAATAACAAACTAAATACGAAGACAATATAAGTCCTTTAAACATCTGTCCCTCCACATAAATAATACATGTACAAATATATAAAGGATATATATGGTCTGCTTATTGATGTTGTTATTTAATTTTCCACAACGGCGCTATGATTATGTTGTATTAAGAAAACTGGAGGCTTGGTCACGACGCATCGTTAGAATGGATGATGAATGATGGTCAATAATAAAAATGTAGGGAATGGCCAAGGAATGGAACACGTCTGAGAATACATCCATCAAGGAGGTGGAGTGATTAAATCAGTTTTTGTGCAGATGCTAGCTGGATTATTACATCACATCAACTTTAAGATTGGCAGCAGTTTGGAGAGGATTTTATGCAGCAGTAGATTGACCATAGCTGATGATGATAAGATAAAGTGGTGGCAACAGGCGGTTAGCACACTGTGCTACCTATCTGGAAACCTGAGTTCCATTCTCACCCACAACTAACATCAGTGGTGCTCTATATTTGAACCAGTCTTGGGCATCCCCTGCACCAACCCGTCATGATCAGCATGATAAAGTATGGTTAAACAACCCACATAAAGGACATGGAATGTGAAGGTCTTCACATGGATTGACAAAGGGCTTTGAATTTATATTATTATTATTATACAGAGGATAATAAATAAAAGATGGAGCCGATAGCTGCTGCGTCTACTCGCACGGGACTCACTCCTCGCCACTGCTGTTGACACAGGCGGGCGTTTAAATAGGGATTGAGCTGACCTCCACCCGGGCCTACAGAGAGCCTACACTGGGCCCCAGTCACAATCCACACAGCTCCTTGTATTTGCAGCGTTTGTGTGCACTCAGTATGCCGTGTTTCTCCTCCTTGGAGGGTCTCTGAAAGATTTTGGGCCCCAAAACACCTGTATTGGACACTCCGCTTGCAACCCATACAGGGCCAGATTTAGATTTTGTAGGCACCTGGGCTACAGGTACTGTGAGGCATCCATTAATATTTGCAAAAGGAAAACAAAGTTAAAGAAAAATAAAATTTATTTTTACAAGGCTAACAAAATTCGGCATTCACAAATGAAATAACTTTTCACTCAATCTCTGGAGGCCCTCCAGCTGGCGGAGGCCCCTGGGCTGCAGCCCCTAAAGCCCCGTGCCTTAATCTGGCCCTGAACCCATGTACTAGGCTGTAACTGAATGTGTGTTGGCAGTGGTGGTTACTGGGAAAATATATGCGTGGGGAACAGAAGCCCTTTTTGCGAGTGATGGGTGGTATGCATATTATCATGTGTAAACTTGAAAGTTTTATTATGGCTTTTGACCAATTGCCACTGTGCATTACATTTTTTGCAAAAGTGTGAGGACAGCGTTGTTCACTTTTCTCCAGATCTTATATGAGGTCAGGCAGCTTCATACCACAGATGTGGATCACAATTCATAGAGGTTGAAATTCACAATACTTGAGTTTGCCAGACTGAATGTTTATATCTGGCTAAATGTAGATGATTTCAAAAGGTGGTTTATACTTTGCACCTTGAAGCATAATCTATGCTGACAAATATGAACATTTCTGATGTATACTGTTTTGTGAAGACCCCATTTAGAGGCCTCCTTTGTTTATTTTTGGATTTTACTGTGTATTTTCTTATGCCTCTGGCCAAAGAAGATAATGCAGACTCTTCACATGCATGAAATAACTTGTGGAGACCTTCAAATCGAATACTCTAGGCTGTGATAAAATGTCAATATTTTATTCGAATTATTTCTGAAAGTTTGGATAAAATGTGTTTTGAAACTGTTAATTTTTGAATTTGCAATATTCTAACAGCTGTGGTGTTATGTTTAACATTTTTATTAATCACCTTGCAAACTTGCCAATAGTGGTTATAGTATTTCAAGTGCTGCAGTCCATTTTGCCTAAATAGTGATGCTGCTGTGCTTGACGATTGTTTTAGCCCAATCCCTGCCCATGGTCACAGTTCGCTTTTGAATGATTTGCTGTGGATATAAATAATAAATAACAAAAACCGCAGGGCACAGGATGCGATGTTCATTCACAGCCGTATCTCAACTCGTAGACCCGTGAGGCTGTTACACATCCTAGACATACAATTTCATTCACCAAGCACCTGCACGCGAGCTGATTTCATCACTCCATCTCTGCGGTGGATGTCCTCTCCACTCCTTAACTGCTACTACTTCCATCGTCATTCTTGACAAGTCGGCCATCATCCCTTCTCGCGACTGGTTCCCTCCCCAAAGCCCACTAATTTCCATCTTCACGGTTACAATCATGTTTCTCTTGCTGTCTCTCAATGTAATTCCAAGCATGCACCTCTCCATGTACTTCTCCATGTTTCAGTGAGCACTTTAAAGTGTTTGTTCCAATGTATTTATTCATGACTGTTTTTTTTTAATCCATGGTGTAATAATAGTTAGTCACATCATAGGAATATGAAATGTCCACTACTGTCTCGAGGTAGGGGGTGGGGGTATAAATTAGCAATAAGTGCAGCCCCTTGTTTAATTGAGCTGGGAAGCACTTTGATTTTTTTGTTTGTTAATCTACCATTTTCAATGTATGTACCCTACACCAAGCATCAGTGCAACAATTATTATCTGCACACATGACATTTCTCGGTTCTGTGAATCATATCAATAATCGTTAATCTCAACGTCAGTCATGCATTCGAAGCTTTGCGTTTTTATTCCGGAGCTGGGCAGGAGCAGGGTTACACAAGCAGCACATCCGGTTGCGTGGGAGCCCTGACTAATCCGCCATCTGAAGCAAATGTCGGCCCACGCGGCATTTTGTGGAAAAATAGTTGGGATTATGACCATTTCAAATGAGCCATCAAGGTCAGCCACGTATACTTGGCTAATTTCGTCATCGTAAAACAAAGCGAATATGATCTCGTACAGTGCACATTATCAGAGTTATGTCTTTTGTTTGTATTTATGACTGCAGGTATTGCGGTCTATGCAAACATGACTCCTTGTAAAAAGGTGTCAGTTTTGTTGCCAGATAGAAGGGTAAAGAACCAATTATCATATTTTTACTGGCAAATGAGGTCCCATAGTGAATATGATCTCTTTCAAAGGTTTTATTTTATATTTTACATTTTACGATGTGTTCACTGATATTTGTAGAGGTTATCAAATGCCCACACGACAGTACAAGCGAATTGAATGGCATTGATTGGAGAATGGCGACCTTGTTAGACATTCTGGTCTCAAAGTAATGTGCACGCTGATATGCTGTATACAGAATAAACGTGTTTGTCAAATGGCGGTGCATGTATTGTGGAGTACTGTATATTCATAGTGGAGATACACGTTTTAGGAATGCAGAGAAGCATTTGGCGATTAGATGTGGGGATGATGAATCGTGACGGTGAACGTTTCATTATCGTGTTGTATTAATACAATTGTTAAATAGATTCCCCGTATTTTGGAACGAGGCAGATCTCATTTAAAGTTGTCGGGGAGCTGTAATTGATAGATTACGGTGCTAATCATTGATTAAAATCAGGGCCGCACGAAGTGCCTGCAATTCACATATCCACAGAGGACCTCAGGAATGGAGAGACTTATATGAGTTACATAAATCATTTGATTCCATTCTCATATTGTCTTGTGAATCGTGCAAGATCATATTATCCTGGATCTAGTCTCCCTTACCTCCTAAACATCACCCAGGACCTAACTCCCTCCTCAAATTCATCTATTGACCTGGCTTCAGGCCTTTTGGGCTCTCAATCATCCATCCATCTACAAATCCATCCACCCAACTCACCATAATTATCCACCATCCATACTACTCACCATCTATCTACCATACACCCATTCATCCATCCCACTCACCATCCATGCATCCCACCTACCATTAATTCCACCCACCATACATACATCCACCCGACTCATCATCTACGCTATCCACTCACCTAGCCATCCATCCATTTATCCATCCACCCCACCCATCATAAATCCATCCATCTATCGCCGATCCATCTATACTGCCCACCAGTGACCTACAATCCGCCATTCACCTATAATATTACTTGCCTCTTCATAACCATAATCATAGTGTGGTTGATTTAATGTTTGATGGATTTGGACATACATTAATCTATTTTGAAATATTTATATTCATATCTTGTTTGAATTTTGTTTTTCATTGGAATGCTCGGTATTAAATGTGCAGTGCTTGCTTGCAGTTCAGATTAACACAATGTCTCTTTGGTCTCCCACTGACATAATTTATTTGGTTTACAATGCACGCAACTGAAGTGCTGAAATCCATACTCGGATATTTAAACATGGACGTTGGTACAACTGCACATCACCCAGAATAACGTTTCAACATTGCTCTGATAATTTCTGCCTTTTTATGAATAGGTCTGTTCCCCCATTTCGAAAATCCGAATCACAATTCGACAACGATTGCATATAAAGCTGAGCACCGGCCATAAAAAATATCGGGTTTACAATCCCCGAGAAATGTTGCTATTTAAAAAAGTTATTTTCCATTACATGAGTAATCTGCCAATGAAACAGAGACTACCACTAGTCTTGATCGAACGATCCAGCTGCTTGTAAATGTAAATGACTCATTCATGCAATAGGTCAAGAATGCATTAGGAAGCGGACACCGTAGATATTTTCTGGCATTCACTGCACAGTCCGTTGCTTTTTTCAACACAGCAAGCACAGAAAAAGCACAGAGCCAGGGAACACGGCATCCAAGCTACCGGCATAAACACGTGTGTCACTAGGTGTCTCTATTTGTGACCCAAGAAATAGTGGATGGACGTCGAAGAAAAACGAGAGACAAAGGGAATAATGGGAAGAGAAAAGAGTAAAAACAATTACTGGCAATACTTACACAATGGGGTGACAGGGTCTCAGGTCAGCACCGAATCAACAGCAGTGCTTTGAACGCTATCATAGAGATAAACGTGTGCCTTCAAAATAACACGGCGGATTCGTGATGACATGTTTAGTTTCTTTGAAATCTAAATTCCTCGAGTGCCGCATATAATATGATAGCTGCAGATGTGTGGTACAACAACAGCTGGATTCTCCCAAACCATTTATCGATTAAAGGTGCACTCACTAAAAAGCACCCAAAGACAGGACACTGCATTGGCGATGGAGGGTAGATCCTTGGGTGTTCCGTCCCATACACTTTTGTCAGTCCTTTTTGCGAAGCAGAAGTTATTTCTAAAAATAAAAAAATAAAAAATCTGCGATGGATAGAGCCATCCCGGGCTCATTGCTTGATTCAAACGCAACAGCTCGGTCAAAAATTTATATTTTGAATAATATTCCTTGTGTTGTACGCATAGGTCTGGTGGTCTAAAACGAATTATAACTGTTTGCTCGCAAATCACACTCAATATTTTGAACACTTTCAAGTGACTCTTAAAACAAATTCGTCAAGAGGAAATACTGAAATGTGAAAATAGAGCTTAACTGTCGAATCGGAAAAGAAGTACTGTTGTAATCGGGGTTGAGATTTTCACTAAATATATTCTGGGTCGCTGGTAGACTGGAGTAGACGTGTGATGTGGTGTGCCGGGTGCGGAAATATATTCTGGGTGGCCAAATGAAGGCCTCCCAAAGCCATCAGCAGCATTGGATAAATGTCCACAGTTTTTGTAGTGGAAAAACTCTGGGGCCTAGTTTGGTGATTTGCGTGGGTGGTAGTGGATCAACGGAAGGTATCGATAAGAGCACCGTTGTCAGCAGACAACGTGGAGGAACACTTTCAAATGAGAAATAGTATGGTTGTCATTAACTCTGTGAAAGTAGGAAGCCAGCAAAACAGAGAGACTGCCCACAGCATGCACGTAAGAGATGTGAATTGATGTTTGGCACAGTTGAATCTATGCACGAGCAATTTCCTCAGTTGACCTGATGCTTGACATCGTATTGTGGTCAGTATCTTGCAGTTAAGTGGCCCTGATAGAGTTGACATTGCCCTTGTGGGAGAGGTTGAAGGGTTGCAATGACCTGCAAAGGAGTCGGCATAGCAAAATTGTGCCCAGAATGTTGTGAGAAAAGGTGACTTTTTTGTGCGTTCCAATGATAAAAGGCAACACGTACAGGTGCAGCCCTTGCTCGTGCCACTCCTTACAAAAGGCACTAAAAAACTCTTGTCGAGCGTATTTTGGCCTACTCTTCCACACTAAATAGATGTATTGGAAGAGGTTGGTGTATCCACAATTTACCCCACCACACGTGACCTGTCAATAAACGAATGTGGTGGACAGAGGCAGCGTGATTTAAGAACCTTTCCCGTTTTAACTAACGTGCCGGGGTGTTGAATCGGCGACCTCTAGAATGCATGGCCAGTGTGCCAACCATTGCACCACATTGGTATCCCCCGTCTCATTGCTTCCATTGGTAGTGGCTGTTAATGTGGTTTTTCAGCATGGATGGTAAATTACTTGATAGCTCTGTGAGCTTCAGGATGGTCGAGTAAATGCGTGATTTATAGCCTAAGTGCAGACGGAGAAAGTGAATCCGAATGGATTTGGCTCAGAGAGATCTGAACTCGGGGGATAAATCTCAGCCTACAGTATGCCGGTTAAATATGGACAAGTACGTTTTGAAAGTGCAGAGAGCAAGAACAGGAAGTCAGTACGTGGCTCGAAAACAAAGGAGATGTGTAATTGTCTTATTCAGTATAACCAGAGCGAGGAAGATTTACATAATGTTTATTTATTTACTAACAATGTTTTTAGACGTTAAATCTGAATTCCGATTGACAATTCGTATTGTTTTGGGTTACATCGTGTGGGTACAATGTCAAGTAGAGCTATGCCTCCTCCACCAGCCGTCAAAGCCAAACAGGTCAAATTGCCGTGTAAGCAAATGTGCCAATTGATTTTGATTTTCAGCAAACAGGCTCAATGAAAAACAAAGCAAAAGATTTTGATAACAGTTAATATCGATCGTGAAAGCTTACATCGGTGAATAAAATCTGAATTCGTCAGTTTTGACGTGCATTTATTGAAATAGTGTATTACATTTTTTTGTTATTTTAAATTGCAGCTTATAAAAGTAACGGCTTGCAATCACAGTGCCACACAGTTCTTGTTGTTCGTGAAGAACAAAGTGGGTCTCAAGCTGGGAGGTAATGAAGCCTTCTCAACTCAGCGTCATCTGACCTGACAGTACCTGGCAAATGGCCTCGTGTAACCTAGCCAAGAGTGGCGATGCAAAGCGGGGGTGTTCAAATGCAATGCGTAATCGTGGTAAAAGTAATATGCTTTTAAACGGTGGCTCTAAGCGGCACATGGCGGAACAGCTGCTTGTGTGCAGTTTTCCATGGTAATTGGGCCTGACGTACCGAATAGTTCAAAAGGTTTTCACGGTGACCATCTGCGCTTTTAGCACACCGGTGGTTCAGAACATATTTTTTTTAAGTTCATGCAAACAGTGTAAGTCGGGTTTTAACTGTTTACATACAATGTACGCTTTATTGTTACGCGGTCCCTCACACTATTTTTTATGTAGTGTATATATAAAGATAATCAATCATATCGTACAATTTATTGCATAATAAGTGGAAACACATTCTAGATTTGAAGCTTTCGTGACTGCAAGGATTCATATTCTTAGGCTTTTTCATGTCAGTGTAGAATGAGGAATACATTGTACATTTGGTGGATATAAACACAAGGTGAGCAGAAGAGGATACATATAAAACAACGTGGGAAAGGAAGTTTGGTTTTTTGATAGACGTTCAGTAAACCACATTAAATGGATTTCAAATGAAACGAAGCTACATTTTTACCCAAAAGAAGCATTGTTCAGTAAGAGGAATTAGGCCATCTGGTTTATTTGTAAAATGCGTTAGTTGTATCGGGTTTGTTTTTAGTACTACAGTCAAACATCAGGAAGTCATATTGGACCAAACTACGTAGCAATTGTAGGTATTGCACTGTTGAATTATAACCAAAACAAACATGGAACAAAAACTTAAAAGTTCACAATAAAACATTGAGAGATGCGCATTTGGCATTGCATTGACAGTTTTTCATTTTCATTTATTAGGTATAGCCCTGTGAGCCATGCGGCTCTTGACTCGGGTGCAACCGCAACAAAAACGACATGAACAAAGAACATCTTAAAGTGACTACACGCAACAACAACAAATTCAAGAAAAAAACGGCAAAGTCTTCAGGAAGAGGAACCACGTGTATCAGAGAACACACGCAGGTTAAAGATGTAATTCAACTGGTCCTAAAAGTACAGTCATTGGGCTTGGCCAGGGCACTTGACTTAGAAGGACGGTGACCGATGGGCAAGTATTACTAAGAAGTGGGCAACCAATAAATATTGTGCGGTCGAGAGCATGTTGGCCACGGAGATGGAGCGAATCGGAACAACCGAGATTTAATCTGAACGCGACTCGGTCAACAGCATCGGTTCAAGGGTGGGCGAGGTGTGCAAGTGCTAGGAGGTGGATTATGACAACGCAGAGTCATGAAAGGTGGCAGCGGCTTGCAGCAGCCTTCATCCAGCAGTGGCTTGACCGTGGCTCATGGCAATAATACGAATGGTGATTAATTTCCGTCCACTAATGGGTGTTCAGAGTACGTGAGCGATGAAATCCGCAATCACGGGCTGACGTTTTGTTCCCACGGACATCACCCGGCGCTTGTCACTGGGTCCGCCCTGGACTCCACGGGAGATTTCCGCACAGCTTCCGTTCATCCGTCTTTGCTCGGATACGTGTCATAGACAGATCTCTATTGATTTCGCTTGTCGATTTCAACCTTTGATGTAACCCTTTTTGCAAATGGCATTCTATAGGTCCCCCTCCCCCCACTTGGCTGATAAAGAAAAAAAAAGACGTGGGTCAATTACAAGAACTCAGTGACATTTCCATTGAGCAGGCACATGGATCTTTCAGCCCTCGGGGACTTGAGGGAGCACAAAATCTATAGTGCTGAAGCTGACCACAATGTCAACCCCATTTAGTTGCGATATCTTTGCTAGTGGAAGTCTTTCCAGATAGCGGATCGCTAAGCCAGCCAACAACAAGACGTTTGAAGTAAACCGATTCTACCACCTGGCAGCAATCTGTTGTGTGTAAGTAAGTAGGTGGCGGGGGGGGGACTCCATAGCAGTGCGGTGTTCTCCCGTGTAATATTTTTGTTGTTAACGCCAATGTCTCGGTGGCTTGAGATGTCCATGACCAAATCGCACGAAATCATCTCAGAAGCTGAGCGTGGTTGAGCCTGAATAGTGCCCCGACTGGGTGACTGCCAGGCACAATAGGTTGCTATAGGCTGCAGCGCTACACGGAGGGCAGCATCAGAGTGCAGTGCAGAAAAATCGATTGTTGTACGGTACTTCTGTGCTCCCCACGTCGATGTTCCCCTGCCTTTAGCAACTAGCACTGACTTAATGTGGTGAAATATGATCAAATGCCCTCCCATGACCGGTAGCGCATTGGAGGAGGCCCTCGTCCAGCGGTGGATTGACAAAGGTCTACACACATCCTTGTATGCGTGTTTACTCGGGATGCAACCTTCGCCTCTGTTTGGCATCGGACCCGCGCGATGATTTGTTGCAGCAAAAAGAAAATGGGAATTAATTCGGCGAATCGGATCGACCGAGGTTGAATCTGAAGGCGACTCGGCAACGTCGTCGGTTCAAGCGTGTGTGGGCGAGGTGTGCATTCAGCAGCGGATTGACATAAAAGCGGCTATCAACGTGCACGTCTTGCGGCGTTTGGTTGTTTTGACGCGTGAGATGCGTGCGCTGCAGAGCTCGCAGCGCACGCGCCGTTGCGTTGTCACACGGGTGCTGCGCTCAGACACACACACACGCGCGCGCGCTTATCCGCAGTTATATGGACTCGTAAAAAGGAATGCGTGTGTTTGAGCAGCTGTGATGCATGCGATGACCACGACATTTATTATTCCCCAGCTGTTTGCCTTCAACAATTGCCAATGCGTGGAAGGCATGACGCAGAACCAAGTTGATTTGGCACGAGACGTTAAACGTGTCGTGCCGTTCTGCATTTTGTGCGGGAATATCTGATGGATCAAAGTCGAAATTAAGATTTCTGCCCTTCACATTTAGAGCAAAGTTGACATTGTTACGTTTTCGTAATGGTAAAATGGCATGATGTGTCTGTGGGTATTGATATTTTACTTATTTATGAAACACTAAATCTTTTTTTTCCAGGATGTATCAAAACGATTTGCAATATATATGTTTGGTGTTTGAACATTTTAACAACTGTTTGATTGCCAGATAAGCTAAAGCCTGTTGTTATTTTTTCATCGAAACACAATATGTAACGGAGCTAAATTTATCGACAAACACATTCCTGCGGAGGGAGCTGGTAGGAAACGTTGGGTTGCTCGGTCAATGGCCAGGGTCAACGGCGGCGTGGTGTATTCCGCAAATATGCCCGACTGTGAGGGCAGGCACAAGCCGGCGTGAGTAGGTTAAACGTTGAGTTTTATAAGGGCACCACGGGGTGACCAGCCCCTCAACACCCAGCCCTCCCCTCCCTCCCACCCCCCACCCAGCCCCACCCTCCCCACCCAGCCCCACCCCATCCTCCCCACCCAGCCCCTCCCTCCCCACCCAGCCCTTCTCTGCACGACGGACACAATCATCCCCTGTGGGCTGGTGTAACCAGGAGGTTCCTACCAGAATAACTTTTTTTCCCATTTTACTGAGCTCATTTTCAGAAGTGGATGGAAGTCATTACGTATAGGCATGTTAGAAATTCACCTTCATTCATTTGCACCTGCGATCCAAACTATGATTAATTTGCTGGCTGATACCCTTTCTTTAAATAAATGACAATCTTTTGAGATTCAACTTGCTTTTGGCAAGCGAGACCTATGATATTATAATTACACTGGGACCGTTATTTGACATCTTATTGGAATCCATTTGCAAGGTAAGAGCATTATAACTAATGACAACAGCACACGATTGTTGCGCTTGTCAATGACATCACAAGTCCTGTAATATGTCTCTGATACTAAACAATGTGAACAACATCTCTCAATTATCTGTGCCTTTTTCCTTTTGCATAAATCCTGGAAGATCAGTGTTTTCTCAAATCAAACTTCACCAGTTAAAATTCCGCTCTCCACTCTGTTGCCCATCACGAGCCAGGATCTCACTAACTCCAGCGATTTGTGCTCCCTCCGTATCCCTGTTCAAGTCAAGGCCGAATGCCTTTATCTTTACAAAATATGCCCACTGTTGTTTTGTGAATGATGTGTAATGCATGTGTAATTACAGTGTGACATCTAGCGGCCATAAGTGCTAAGTACGGGTGTGGGTGCAGCATGGATCGATGCACACGCGAACGACCACAAGGGGGCATAACTGGGCCAAGGGTCAAAGAAGGGATCGAACTGGAAGCTCCTGGAACCCGCGGGAGAGTTCGAGAAGAGGGGCGTGGCCAAGGGCGGGGCTTGGCCACGCTGGGTGAATGTAAGGGAGAGGCGAACAGGGGTTCGGGGCTGTCGCGGGGGTGCGGGTCCTGGCTGTCGTCGCTGTCATCGCTGTCATCTCTTCGTCGCCATCGTCGCTGCATAGCAGCCAGCTATGTAGTCTTCGTCGCCGTCGTCACTATATAGTCAGCCAGCTATATAGTTCTACGTCACCGCCGTCGCGAAATGCTTGGCTAAAGCTACGAGTCAATCAGCGCTAATGTTACTCTGTGACCCTATTGTCAAGTATTCAGAAATAAATAAGAAGCCCTCCACAGTCGTGTTTGAAGTCGTCTCATTACACATGTACAACCACAGCTTACTATAAAGAAGCTGCCAGCTATTGACTTTAACAGCATTTTACTAAGTATTCTTGGCAAGGTGATGCCTAAGGTGATGCCTAATAATCAGGGCATTAAAGCTAAACAATTTTTTTAAACATGTTTTACTCGGTAACTCTTTTTCAGAATTGACCTGGCCACATATGATAGCTCAACGAAGTGGTTTATCACGTGGAAATTTATAGCAGCCAAATGCAGAAAGTGGTTGACTTGGTTATAATCTCATAGGATTTGGCAAAGGTTTTTGGAAATCGTCATGCTGTCGAGGTTTATTTTATACATAAAATGTGCAGGTTATCTGCCTTAAAGGGAATATATATATATATAACTTTGTACAAAACCGAATATTGAAGTAGTTATCTTTTCACTTTGAAAATCCACACGGAAGTGTCGAGTGATTTTAAACTCACGAATCACTCACGGGCCTCTGAACACCTAGCCCAAACTTTAAGTTTTAATATTCACATGTGATTGATGTTAAGATTATATTGCTTATATATTCTTACTACCAGTAGCTATTTAAAATATCTGCTTATTTGCACTTATTTATCGTATCAATAATTTACAGCCCTCTGTCAATGTACGACTAGATAAAGGCCTCCTCATGCAATGTCGGTCATGGGAGTTGTCTGTAAAGGGGGCCTGAAACTGGTCTCAATATCACTCACCCCTGATGTTAACTGTGGTGAGGAATCGCACTCAGGTCTCCAGGTTCACAGCTCAGTGTGTAAACCACTCCGTCACTGCTCCAGATGTGTTTAAAAGTCTAAAAAGAATGCCTGCCCACACACGATGCTTTAAACAAATAAATATTACGCTGAGCCAGATCCGGCAAAAAAATATCGTGCAGCAGAGTCCCTAAGGATTTGTCCTTCAGCTTAGCTCTTGTCAAAGGGGCCGTTTGGACTTGCACTACCATCTAGTTTATGGGCTAAACACACACCCTAAGTGTATCAGAGTGGTGTCGAGCGAGGGGTTAAAGGGCGGAATGAATTGTATCCCAGCAAAGCTGCCACACAGCAGCCATCACCATTCCTCTGCGACAGCGGTCCTTAGATATGTTTCTTCAGGTTGCGTACATTTGTTACATTTTTTTGCTATTCATTCATTCTACCACTAATAAAATATATTATTCTTTCATATGGCTGATGTAGATGCAGAGCAACAACTACAATTTCACATTCGGGTGGTCAAGCGAGACAACCTCATCAGGAGCAGCGGAGTGTATCCCTGTGATGTCTCCGTCGTATTTGTGGATTGAGCACTGCATCGTTATACGTTGTATGGTCTGTTCTGCATGACCACAGTCGCACACTGGAGATTTTTTTTCTTCCATTTGTGCACCAGGTATTCGCAACTGCCATTGTTTGTGCGGATGTAATTTCGGGTGGACCATGAGCTTCGTGGAAGATCAAAACGAGGATTTTCCTGGTAGGGTCTGAATAATAAAAAACACATGACAGCCGCTGCCATCCAAAGCATTCAGACACAACATGTGGTGGAAGGAAGATGTGGCCGCTGCTGTATTGGGGCGTGTGGGTATGTACGGCCAAAAATTTGTAGATCTGGCCTCTATGATGATTTAGGCAATCGATGACTCAGTTAGATTACTGGACAAATCAAATAACACGAAATACAGTTGTAAAAAGGTCTCACCTCTGTTTCCAATGGCAATGTGAAAAAATAATATCTGAAATGGCTCATGGCCAGTTCGAATATAATCGCCGACTGATATTAGCCATGGCCGTGAATTAATCTCAGGTTGCCACATTCAGAGTACAATGCATTAGCCACGTTACCACTGCTACTGCCACGTTATATTTACTGTGCAACTAACATGATCAGATCCCTCATATTTTTTCTAAACGAAATAAAGTTGTTCGTGGTGAATATTAAAAACCTCACACTGGCATGCTATTACATCACAGCATCATAATACATAATGGCGGCTTGAGGAGGAGTTCATCCAGCAGTGTATTGACCATGGTTGATGATGATGACTGGCATGCTAGTGTATCACTGGTGTGGTTGCACCCGTTCGAGGAGCTAATCTTGGTACGGTCCACACTGTGTGAGTAGTAGAGATGCATGGCCATACCAGAGGTGTGGACTCGAGTCATGTGACTTGGACTCGAGTCAGACTCGAGTCATGAATTTGATGACTTCAGACTCGACTTGGACTTGCATAACAATGACTTTGTCCCACCTCTGAGGTGTGGACTCGAGTCATGTGACTTGGACTCGAGTCAGACTCGAGTCATGAATTTGATGACTTCAGACTCGACTTGGACTTGCATAACAATGACTTTGTCCCCCCCCTACACACACATCCCCACACGTAATCTCGCCTTGGTACAGCCCTGTGTCTGCTGAGGACCTCCCTGAAGTGTCATTCTGAAGTAACAGGGCGATGTGTGCAATGATGGACACCCAACCCCTCTGTATGCTGAACCAAGATCTACGCAGCCGTAGGGCCCTGCAGAATATAGAGTAGATAGGTCCTTTGTCTCTGATTTTTTTTTTTTTCGTGCAGAAGTGACACAAGAGTGATCTATCTATAGTTGAGTTAGAGAAACTGAAATGTACATTTATTTAATGAGTTTCAAATTGAGGAATTTCTCCATGTGTGTATATTCACATAATTTAACATTTTTTGATCGTGTAACTTGAATTGTATTATGCATCATGTTTAAAAAATGTTAAAAGAATGTTAATGTGTTTATGTAATAGAAAAATACAAGAATGAATATCTGTAAAATGTGTCCGTTTTGCACAACACACATTAAGTATGATATATTATGATTAAATGTAAGATACAATTCAACGTGGTCTTGCAGAACACAAAGTTTCTCAAGAACACCAGCTTGCTTCCAAATATATTTTATTGATGTATATAACGGCCGTAAAAAAATGTAAGAAGAAAATCAAGCTTTACTTTCACAAATTGTAGTGTTAAATGAACGTTTATTTATTCATAGTGTATCTTCTAAACACACTCACCAACAAACTTCTGTATTCAGCCACTGATGTTCAGAGCTACCATTAAACTAGGAGCTGCAACAGATTAAATGTTTTATTTTGGTTGCTTAATTTCTCCCAAGATTGAAAAACAGGGAGCATCTTTATTAATGAGGCAATGTTGCTATTGTTTTCTGGTACCTGCAGTGGCTAAGCAGCACATGGCATGAGCAAAATGGCATTTTGTTTTCTTCTGGCAGGTAGCCACCCTGCCTGCTGTATTGCCAATGTATTTCTAGATTTGAAGTTTTCGTGACTGCAAGGATCCATACTTTTTGGTTTTTTCGATAAAGTCACGTAGGTAAAAACACTAAATTAATTAAAATGTATTTGTTGGCTTCCAGCTGTCAAGGCTGCGATCTGGTTAAATAACTTAGGAATGTTGGTGTTGTTGAGTATTTTTGGAGAGATTGCGTCCTCTCAGAGGTAATCGTGACTTCGAATGTTTTGCGTTTTATACAGGATAAAACTGTGCACCATGTTCTCATATGCCTGTTAACGTGACTCTGGTACAGGGTACAAAGCGCTGACGAGGTGTCATGACCAAAGCGGATTTGGCTGTGATGACATCTTGATCATAGTAGGGGTTCAAGATACTTCTTCATCAACACTCTTGGATGGAGGTTTCCCCATTTTGTTACCACCCCTCACGGTCCTACAATCCCTGCACATGAACTCGATCTCTGCACTGATTGGCATTTTGGGCAACTTTCTCTGGCTGCCATTTCATCACCAGTCTCATCCATCGGCTATCATCACTTCGAGTGATGTGTCCTGTCCATGCCAATTTACTTTACTTAAACGTCACAATTACATCTCTGATTTGATTTTCCCATGATCCATGTGTTCCTTATTATATCTCCCAGTGCACTTCCAAGCATATTATCTCATGCTTCTTTGCAACGTGTTCAAATCTTGTTCCCGTTTCCTTGTCAGTGTCTATGTTTCTGATCCATATGTTATAGTGGGTGATAGTTACATTAATTAAAACTTTTTTTTATTTCGACATCTTGCTATGTTGCTTTCTTAATCATTGTATTAGAATGTCGTGAAGACAATGAACTAACCCCATCATTTGGATGTTACATTGATACCTGAATATACATTTAGAATAAATTAACACTATTTAACACCTAAACACAGACAAGCAGGACCTCGCTTGTTCTATCTTCATGATCCAGTGGAACAATGAAAGTTGTTACTGACAAATATATCGATCCAAGTTCTGAATTAAGTGTTAAAATATACTCGGAGAGACATGTTCGAGCAGCCACTAAAAATATCAAGTTTGCTTTTAAAATAACCTCACTGAATCTGCAATCTTGCCCTACCGCTTAAACCTATCAGCAAGTGCCATTACTCCGGTGACATTGTGATTAAAGAATAATCTCTCAGCATTCTTGCTGAGTGCCATAGCAAGGGTCAGGCCCAAAGCCAGTTACTTCTTTGACACTATAATGTTTGAATTATGTTCTCGTCCTTGTAAGCTTAAAAAAGACGGCCACACGGTGACCATTATGGAAATAAGCAATTAAACAATAAATTGTGTTATTGATACTGGAGGAATCCGATGAGTTATACAGCTCTTTTTCACAGATGTCTAGTAGGTGCAGATCAGAAAGTGTCAACAACGCACAATACAAAAACACGATGGGAGTGCAAAGCATAGGAAAGGTAAGCACATCACTAAAACAATCTAAATAAACGAATTTTATTTTACCAGGTAAAGACCACTGAGCTGTTTCGCTCTTTTTCAGAAGTGACCCGGCCACAAATGATAACTCAACGAAGTGGCTTATCACGTGGAAATTGATAGCAATCAAATCATCTAAACGCATGCCTCTAAATGTGGAGGGGAAAACCGGCATTGAAATACCCACCGCTCATAACGTATTCCAGACGTGCGGTGGCTTTAACGACATATCTTTGCGCGCAATGAAATCCCGGCGTCATTATGCAGCTAAGCTTATGCCACTAATTTTTAATTTATAGGTACAGTTATATTGTTATGGATTCGAGGGAGATAATGTGAGAGATAGGAGCAGGGAGAGGGAATGAGAGTGGCACGGGGAGAGAGAGAGGGAGAGTACATGATCGCTGTTTATAAAGCTCAAAGGGCCTTCGCGTGAGTCAATCCATCAGTACAGTGCATCGCATACAAAGCGATTCATGAAGCTGGCCCACATTGATTGATTGTGCCTGTGAGATATGGCATTTTTGTGGTGGCTTCGTGTGCATGCCTATATTGATAATGTGTCAAAATACTCTTGCGTGGATTACTCCAATAAGCATGACAACTTTGCTTCTTCGTAATAATGTACAGAATGATTAGTGTTGTTTGTCACAAGTTTAACACGTAGGCGCCGGTGTGCTGAGGTAGTAAATAATTGGCCGTATTTTGTTGTACGTGAAACTCGTACTCATTGGCTGTGTAGGTTGGTGGTGGGTTAACGACACATTTATATTTACGCGATCTAACCCCCCAAAAAAACTGTATTATGAGCATTTTTTTACTACTTAATCCTTATCGTACATTTATGCCTGTGAGTAAATCAGCTGGACTGTGCCTGATCTATCGAAAGCTAAGCAGACTTTCGAAAGCTAAGCAGGGATTTTTTTGCCTGAGTAAATAACAAAACAAAAAATATCGGACAATTGATGTGTATTATAATACACATTTACAAACTAATGTGTTCACTTTATATTTAATATACACAAGCACTGATGGTAAATTATTAATCAAGTAGATTTTCTCCACTATGCTTCATATTGCTTCTTTACATTATTTATCATCATTGTGCACCAAAGTCATGCTTCGAGTGTTTGGGTCACCAAAGTTAAACAACTCATTCATGTGCATGGCTTCTACAGTGCAAGACTGGATTTCTCATAGGATATTTTGCCGGGGCCCCAACCCGAACCCCCTAGGTGACCCCTCCCGGACAGTTCCAGTTGAAATTAAGCCCCCTCCTGCACTGCCTACTTTTAATTACCTCTGGCTCAATGAGATGCCAATTACTGGTGAGGCTGTGCTTATCCTATGTGATGTTTTCTCGTGGTCACTCTCAAAATTGCCGATGATATTCATAATGAGAGTGAGAGTGGCTCGCTTCGCACAGCGTCTCGTGCTTTTCCGAACGCCCCACCGTCTTGTCTCGCCGCACCATGCACGATAAAACGTTGTAGGAACCATAGTGTGCAGGGGCAAGTGTCAAACGCTCAATGACGTAACATTAACCCGGACCCTGCCCGATAATCTCAAAGTGCAACGATGCTAAAAAGAGTTAACTTCCAACAAATATTGTTTTTATGTGGATAATAAGATTTTTTTTATTCCTGGACCGCAAGGAGGGGTAACGCGGTGGCGAGATGTGAACTGCCTCGCTGCGTGTCGTGGGTTCGATTCCAACCTGACGCCTGTATATTTGGAGTTTGCGTGTCCCCTGTGGTCGGGTAGATTTTTGTTTGGGTCTTAATGTTTTCCCTCCACATTTAAAAACATGCGTTTAAGAGCATTTGGCTGCGTTACATTTCCACATAAGCCAATAGCTCAATGGGCCTTACCTGGTAAGATGAAAATCGTTTCGTTTAGTTTTTAGGTTACGAGTTCAGTTACAACTTACTATGATTATTTTGCATGGTTAACTCTCGGTTATCTTATGGGCAGATTATGTGGGTTGTGGATGAACTGTCCTTGCAAAATAAATAGGTGTAAACCTATTTATGTGTGTGTTTGCCCCGCTTCCATTGTTACCTGATTATTGAAACAATAAAAACGGACAACTATATTCGTAACCATAAACATTTCCTAATGTACATTTTTTATAGAATCATTAATTTATATTTTTACGTTATCTGCCACCCTCCCATTACCTGGGATAACGGTGTGCCGATTGCTGAGGGTGTTTAAGATTACACATTTCACATACGTTCTGCTTTATCTGTTATCTGTGTTTATGTTTCATCTGGGTCAACACTCCCCCCACACCCTCCATAACCTTGGTTAATAAAAAAATTGACTGTACCCGTAGGTTAAATTGTAAAGTTAACTGCTGCAGCAAGTACCACCACAATGGTCTGATCTAAATTCGTTCTTGAGAATGCAGCATTGTGTGCAATGTGAAGCACTTGGAACGCAAAATTATTACCTGCCCGGAATGAATCAAACTCCGTAGTAGATATTCTTAGGTTTTTTCGGTAAAGTCACGTAGATAAAACATTAAAATTAATAAAAGTAAAATAAAATAAAAAATGTTAATGTTTTACCTATGTGACTTTACCGAAAAACAAGAATATGAATCCTTGCAGTCACGAAGCTTCAAATCTAGAATCCATAGTAGATGTCCCAGAAATATTATTACACTTGCCGCATTGTGCAACAGACACCGCTTCGTTTAATTCATTATTGAGCCTCGATGTTAATTAATTTCATGTCACCAGGATAATTTATTTAACATTAATCCTCCGACAGAGACAATCTTGCGTAGGAGAGAGTCCTTAGGACATTTTTTAAGATAGGTTTTTTTATTACTTTCTTCCATAATGCATATCAAATTAATGGGTTGTGTAAATTAACTTTTAATGTGAATATCAATATAATTTGTGGATTATTAAAACTAATAATATAATTGTCTGAATGTAGTGACTGGGATCGTCTTCTCTTAGTATTCAACAAAGACCTCCACCGAGGAGCGAACGGTGCCCAGGCATTGTTGTCTAAAATGAAAAAATCAATAAATGAAGCTTTTATCTCCCAAGAGATTCTAAATTGGATTTCAAGCTGTGGACAGGTGTGAGATGTTCTATTGTCACAATCATCTTTCCGGTAAAATTCTTGCAACTTTTATCGCTTCTATCATGGGTGCCCGAGTGGATATTGTTTCTGCCCGTTGAGTATGTTTATGCACAGTGAATCAGTTGTTCAAGTAGGCGGTCAAGTGTCTAAATTTATACCCCTTTATCTCGGAATGCATGATGAATAATGAAATTGCCGCAGCAGCATTGCTGGGCGTAGTCTTTATTGATAACAGTAAACTGGACAGGGCAGCTAATCTAATAATAGTATCCTTAGGAGTATTATAAAATTAGCTCAGCATGTCGTCAAATTAAACAAATAAAACACTTTTAAACCTCGGTTTATTCAGCTTATCCACAGAACTGCAATGTGAACCCACAACTAAATGTTCACTGACAATTCCATGTGGTGGCGGTGATGGAAAATGTACACTTCAGTTGTTATTCTGGTGTGATGAAAATAAAATCCACATGTTTTATTAACGCTTCCCAACTAAGGTTGAAGGTGTTCAAGCATTAGCTCTGTCCATCTGTGCGTTCACCCATCCGTGTGTCTGTAATATGGGCTCATGATAACTTTCAAAAGATCAGTTTAACACGTAGGCTTTCGCGACCAATATTATTAATAATAAAGGTTTTTGGGTTAGATCGCGTTATTTATAAATGTGTCGCAACCCTCCACCACCCGACAGTAAAAAATGTGTCACGTTGACAAAAGACAAATACCATTGGAACCTCATTTTCCAGTAAAAAATATGATAATTGGTTTTTTACCCTTCTATCTAGCAACAAAACTGACACATTTTTTACAAGGAGTCATGTTTGCATAGACCACAATACCTGCAGCCATAATGAAAACAAAAACATAACTCTGATAATATATGCACTGTCCTTGAAGGACAGTGCATATATTATCAGAGTTATGACTCCTTGTAAAAAAGGTGTCAGTTTTGTTGCCAAATAGAAGGATAAAAAACCAATTATCAAAAGACAAATAGTTCACTACTTTATCCCACCGGTGTGTTGAAGAGTGACAAATTGCCCGATGATGCTGGATGTAATTACCAGCGAAACGTCCTACTCAGAAATTGTAATTTTGTGGATTCACTCTTCAACACACCGGTGGGCTAAAGTAGTGAACTATTTGTCTTTTGTCAACGTGACACATTTTTTTACTGATTGGCCGTGTCGGGTGGTGGAGGGTTGCGACACATTTATAAATAACGCGATCTAACCCAAAAACCTTTATTATTTCCACAAGATGATACAAAAATTAATACAATTTAAGTTCAAATTTGTATTGCTATAGGGAAATTATCCTTTAGAAAACCGGCCAAATTCATGCAAGGGCTGCTTGCCCTTTGATCAATTTTCCCATCGTGGGGCTCGGAAGGTTAGCGTTATTAACGCCAATTAAATACTTACGAGGGCCAATCCGTGTCGGAGAATGTGAGGGAATGTGTCATTGAATCGTGGGTTTGTTTGTTTCCTTGTTGGTATAAAATCTACTTTTGTAAAAGCACCGACCGAGGAGGGGTACAGCTGTGATTTATTAAATACAGTGTATTGTATATTTCCTCATTGCTTTCACAATTGTGCATTTTGACAGATAAATACATTTTAATGTCCTCTTATATAATTTCCTTTGTGGCGTTGAGTCAATGCCAAAAGCTACAACCTTCGGTAATCACACAATTATTGTTTCCCAATAGGCTTAGTAACTTTCCCATTTCGGTCGCTAAATAATTATCTGCGTACAATGGTACTGAGCATAACTGTACATTCAGTACATCTAAAACCCTATTTAATAAATATTGACTTAAAGCTTTCGTGACTGCAAGAATTCACATTCTTTGGTTCTCTCGGTAAAGTCACGTAGATAGAAAATAATAAAAAGGTAAAAAAACACGACGTTTCGATCGCAACACAAGCGATCGTCCTCGAGTGAACAAATCCAGCTGGCAGACCGTTGAGAGAAATATCGTGAGAGAGCTGCTTGAGCCAAATGCAGAGCCACCGCAACCAAAGTTATATATGCTTGGAGTAGACGGGCTAGAGATGGATTTGCAAGTAAATGCAAGATCGCAGAGCTAGGAATACCTCGGCTAATTATGTCTGCATTAACCACAATACTTGTGGTCAGAATGCAAATAAAAATAAGGCGATCGGTATTAGCTTGGTGTCGCGGCATCTCTGCAGAGAAGTGAGAGACTCGATCAGATGAGCCCTCCTGTCTCGGAGTCTGTTATACGATCTAATGGTCGTGTGGAAACCCTCCCCGTAGAGGCGGTTAAATATTGACTTAAAGCTTTCATGACTGCAGGAATTCATATTTAATAGATAACAGTGTTATTGTTTGAGCTGATTGTAAAACATAAAAGGCAAAATGAATATTTTGCAGTGCAGCAGATGATGTGCAATACCATCCTTGTTTACTACAAATGAGCGCTGCAATTTAAAAGAGATGCATTTGAACGATTCTTTTTTTATTTGTTTCCATAATTAAAGAGGTAAAAATCACTGTTGGTAAAGGTGTACTTGATCAGAACATGTTGCTGGAAAGGATGATGGTCAGAGGTCAAACTAATGACAGAGTGGCAGCCAAACGATGAGAGACATCTGAGAATACGACCAGTGATGAAATCAGTTAATACGTCTCAATTGCTCGTACAAAATTTGCAACAGACGCATCTTCAAAATGAAGCAATTTACTCATCACGGGAAAGTCAGAGAGGGCAAGCGACCAACGGCTAGGTGAGGCCTCTACCAGCAGTGGATTCAGTCCGTTTAGGGAGAGCGACTGTGAGACGTTCACGGCGAACGCGTTTATCCGATGTGGCTGCTACCACTCGTGCCACACGATCCTGCCCGCGGGAGCTCAGCCCCCCCCCCAAAGCGATTCCCCGTCATCACGTGCGCACTGTATTCATGACCCTTCGGGGGGGGAGTCGGAGTCCGTCGTGGCGTTTTTTATTTTTTTGCACAGGGGCAATGCAACACCGTTCCAATTTCCCAAGTGAGATTTTATGGAGGGACCCAGTTGAATTTCGAGAGTGCTATTGTGTTTTGTTTTTTCTTTGCACCAGCAGCATGTGACAACACCTCTCCCCACACACACACACAAACATTGATTGGCAGCATCAGGGCATGTGAATTGTGAACTCTCCTGTTTGTTAGGGGCCATCCATTTAGTACGTACGCATAGAGGAGGGAGGGGGGTTAACCCAAATGCGTACTCTTGCGTATGGGGGTCACTGACAATGTACGTACGCATAGGAAACGGGGAGGGGTGCGTCAGGCGTACGTACGCAGTGGGGGGATGTAAAAAGTCCGCGTGCGTACAGGGAGGGGAGGGGTCAAGTTTTGACAGATTTTTGCCTACCTACTACATGGATGGCCCCTTAGCTCTCATCTGGACTCCCCCCCCCCACATCCGATTAGCACGGTTGACTACGTCCTTGCGAAAAAAAGTTCAACATACATATATAACCATAATTTACAGCCCTACGTCAAACCATGGCTGGATAAAGGCCTCCTTAGGTCTTGTCCGTTTATGGGGGTTGTTTGGCCATACTTCACCACACTGGTCATAGTGGATTTGTGAATGGTTGGGGGAAGGAGTCAGTGCCAGATGATCGCTCCCCACTAACGTCAGAAATGACCAGGGAGTTAATTCAGGTTGCTGCGTTCATAGTGCAGCATGTAAATCACGACGCCGTCGCTTCACCGCTCCAATGCTGCATCTGCATAGCTAAATAGGAGTGATATATGTTAACACTGTTAAACCTCGACTTAAAGCTTTCGTGACTGCAGGGATTCATATTCTTTGGGTCTTTCGGGAAAGTCACGTAGATAGGTGAAAGAAAATACAAAAATATGTTCTTTTTTCTTTCAACCTATCTACGTGACTTTACCGAAAGACCCAAAGAATACTATTAAAACTGGAGTACAATCGCGATGTTGAATATATATGTGTAATGTGCACTCGTAAACATGAATGTGGCCAAGTGGATAAGGATTATGAACATATAAAATATGAACGAAATTATCAAGCCTCGATGTGTGATTTACACTGAACTTTATTTGAATGTAGAAAGGAACCGTAATCACGTTTACCAAAATGAAAGTGGTTAAATCCACCCTGCAACCAATCAACATGCGAGTGCGTGACCTGGACAGGTTGGGCGGGATGCTGGGGGGGGGGGACGCAGCCTTAGGGAGACGGGGAACGTTGTTTGGTTTATTAATAGCTGCAGGGCGGCAGTCGGAGCAAGAGAAATCAGTGGCAATATACGATTCCCAAATTGAAAGAAGCAGTTGCAAATTATTTCACCCCCCCCCCCCTTTGCCTTCCACCTTCTAGCTACATTATCCGTGGTGTTGTCCCCCCACCCCCACCCCCCACCCCCCACGTATATCTTCTCAGAGTCCTATGCCTCAATTACAAAAACGCAGTTGTGTTGGCACGATGATACATTTAAAAATGTTACAATTCTGAAGTGCCCCATTCGGCTCAGGAGTCACAGCACCACTGTGATCCTCGGTTCGAATCTTGAGATTTCAGCCACCTGTGTTTAAATGCATTTTGTATTGCAATGATGATCTCAGCCCAGTCACTTCATTGATTAATTTGAAAACGCAATAAACACATTCCTGCGGAGGGAGCTGGTAGGAACGTTGGGTTGCTCTGTCAATGGCCAGGGTCAACGGCGGGTGGTGTATTTCGCAAATATGGCCGACTGTGAGGGCGGGCACAAGCGGCGTGAGTAGGTTAAACGTTGAGTTTTATAAGGGCACCACGGGGTGACCAGCCCCTCCCCACCCAGCCCCACCCACCTCCCCTCCCCACCCAGCCCCTCCCCACCTCCCCACCCAGCCCCTCCCCCTCTCCACCCAGCCCCACCCCTCCCATTTTTGGATGCACGACGGACGGACGGACAGAATAATCCCCCGTGGGCTGGTGTAACCAGGAGGTTCCTACCAGTACAAGCATTGGTCTGGGGAGTGTGTGGAAAAGTGTGACCCCTGTGAACAATCTCGTCCACGACCATTCTCTGACACACGGTAGATGCACTGCTTTGTAAGATATCTGAGCAGACCCTTTGTTTAGCGACGTGACGACACCGAGGGAATAATTGGAATAGACTTTGGAGAGTAGGCCAACAAATAAATAAGAAGGTAACAATACTTTCATTGAAGGGTGGAACGTCATGTTTAGTTGAGTTTACCAGAACGGTTGTAAGTCGCGATGTTCGTTGCTTGTGTTTTTTGTTGGTCGGTGTACTTGATCAGCCCATCAAACACCCTCGTGGGCTGGAATCGGCATTATCACTGGCGAATGCATGATCTTGCACGGTGCTATCTATAGCATTTAGGGGGACCTGAAAGGCCGCAGGAATACAAAATCGTGGAAACAAATTGGCCCAATCCTCAGTGGGAAATTTCCATGATAACGTGTCACGCTTACCACTGCCCACGCTTGCACAAGGATTAATGCGTGCCGGTGTTCCGTGTGCCGTCCATAATTTATTTGTTTATCACGTTTAATTTTTCGAGTGTCATTCTGTTTGGATCTTGCTAATCCCCTGAGTTATATATTGCAGGATTATAAAACGTAAATACAGTGAGGGAAAAAAGTATTTGATCCCCTGCTGATTTTGTACGTTTGCCCACTGACAAAGAAATGATCAGTCTATAATTTTAATGGTAGGTTTATTTGAACAGTGAGAGACAGAATAACAACAAAAAATCCAGAAAAACGCATGTCAAAAATGTTATAAATTGATTTGCATTTTAATGAGGGAAATAAGTATTTGACCCCTCTGCAAAACATGACTTAGTACTTGGTGGCAAAACCCTTGTTGGCAATCACAGAGGTCAGACGTTTCTTGTAGTTGGCCACCAGGTTTGCACACATCTCAGGAGGGATTTTGTCCCACTCCTCTTTGCAGATCTTCTCCAAGTCATTAAGGTTTCGAGGCTGACGTTTGGCAACTCGAACCTTCAGCTCCCTCCACAGATTTTCTATGGGATTAAGGTCTGGAGACTGGCTAGGCCACTCCAGGACCTTAATGTGCTTCTTCTTGAGCCACTCCTTTGTTGCCTTGGCCGTGTGTTTTGGGTCATTGTCATGCTGGAATACCCATCCACGACCCATTTTCAATGCCCTGGCTGAGGGAAGGAGGTTCTCACCCAAGATTTGACGGTACATGGCCCCGTCCATCGTCCCTTTGATGCGGTGAAGTTGTCCTGTCCCCTTAGCAGAAAAACACCCCCAAAGCATAATGTTTCCACCTCCATGTTTGACGGTGGGGATGGTGTTCTTGGGGTCATAGGCAGCATTCCTCCTCCTCCAAACACGGCGAGTTGAGTTGATGCCAAAGAGCTCCATTTTGGTCTCATCTGACCACAACACTTTCACCCAGTTGTCCTCTGAATCATTCAGATGTTCATTGGCAAACTTCAGACGGGCATGTATATGTGCTTTCTTGAGCAGGGGGACCTTGCGGGCGCTGCAGGATTTCAGTCCTTCACGGCGTAGTGTGTTACCAACTGTTTTCTTGGTGACTATGGTCCCAGCTGCCTTGAGATCATTGACAAGATCCTCCCGTGTAGTTCTGGGCTGATTCCTCACCGTTCTCATGATCATTGCAACTCCACGAGGTGAGATCTTGCATGGAGCCCCAGGCCGAGGGAGATTGACAGTTCTTTTGTGTTTCTTCCATTTGCGAATAATCGCACCAACTGTTGTCACCTTCTCACCAAGCTGCTTGGCGATGGTCTTGTAGCCCATTCCAGCCTTGTGTAGGTCTACAATCTTGTCCCTGACATCCTTGGAGAGCTCTTTGGTCTTGGCCATGGTGGAGAGTTTGGAATCTGATTGATTGATTGCTTCTGTGAACAGGTGTCTTTTATACAGGTAACAAGCTGAGATTAGGAGCACTCCCTTTAAGAGTGTGCTCCTAATCTCAGCTCGTTACCTGTATAAAAGACACCTGGGAGCCAGAAATCTTTCTGATTGAGAGGGGGTCAAATACTTATTTCCCTCATTAAAATGCAAATCAATTTATAACATTTTTGACATGCGTTTTTCTGGATTTTGTTGTTGTTATTCTGTCTCTCACTGTTCAAATAAACCTACCATTAAAATTATAGACTGATCATTTCTTTGTCAGTGGGCAAACGTACAAAATCAGCAGGGGATCAAATACTTTTTTCCCTCACTGTATATGCGTTTGCTGGTAATGAGCATCTCTGGCACATTTCTGACTATGAATGCTTTCGCATCGCATCACCATCTTCAGCATCGATCGACCCACTGCTGAATGAAGACCTCCCCAAGCCGTCACCATCTCACAATCCTGTAAGGTAGTAATCCGCCTAGTACCCGGATATGAGCTGAATGGATTGCTCCATCTCCCCGGCGGTCGTCCTCTCAGATGTGTTCCAATGCTTGGCCATTCCTTCAAACCATTCCTTCTCACCATCACAAAGGTAAGAATATAGTGTTATGGGTGGGTTTTTTCCAGATACAAAATTCCTTCTCATGGGGTTGCCTTCTCGGTTCGCTATAAGTTAGGTGTTATGAATTCGTCATTCGAAAAAAAATCTCTAACCCAAGGGTATACAACACCTGCCATATGAAACAAGTAACTCACACATGCAGAATGTTTATCGTTGAGTCCTAATAATAAATAGCAATGTACAACCTTTGTCAATCCATTGCTGGATGATAGCCTATCCATGCCATGTCAGTTTAGTGGAATCGTTTTACCATACTTCACCATGCTGGTCAGTGTGGGTTGGTGAAGTTGGTGGTGGGGGAGGATTTGGTAGGAGCAGAACTGCTATTAGGTGTGTATAGAAATCATATTCAGATCACCAGGTCAAAGTGCAATGCCCAGATCACTGCAGCACCACTACCCTTCTCGAGGAATAAATTAGTTTCATTGCAAAATAATGCTATAAGAGTGCACCACTGACTACAAGCATATCTTCCAAGTCTAATTATATTCTCGCCAGCAGCAGATGTAGACAGTTATTCCCAGGTGCTTTCAGCAAGCACGTCTTCAGATTAATAGAATAATTGCTTCTGAGATTAACTTTAATAAAAGCGTTAACATTCGCATAATTGAGTGTTACAAATTTCTTATTAAAGGTTGGTGCTGTTCTGAGATAATTGTCCTACATTTATAAACAAGTTCATGAATGGGCATAAAGTCCCATCCAGCTCTCCGTGTACCCTGTGAGTGAGGAGTCACCCAGAGGTTCCTGGCGACCAGGTCTGAATGCTACGGTGGGGCCCCTTATTAATCGTCCACGATATTCAGAAACCTGCATTACAATTTCTTTAGACACAAAGCCTCTTATTTGATCCCAAAAAAGCATGCATCTATTACATTACACTTATATGTGTCAAATTACAACAAAAGCAGCTCAGTTGTGGGGACCTCTTTCGTGTGAGGGCCAGGGAAACGTTCCCTTGCAACCCTATCCCCTCCACCCGGGTGGCCCTGTGTGAGTGTATTGTAAATGGAGAACGAGGTGGCTGTTGCAGAACCTTTGAAAAGAAAAATGCCGATGAACACTCTTCTCTCGTAACACTTGACGGCATTGCAATCTGATGAAAATATTCACCGGGGGTTCAAGCGTAAAGACACAACGCGTGATATGGCATGCAAACACAGGGACTAACTCAAAGGTGTGGGAGGAGAACACTTGGGTAAGATGGTACGGCATGCAAGAATCCGTGACATGGCAGTCCCCATGGGAAATGAGCAAACTCAGCGAGGGTTTGTCTCTGAAGGACAAACGTTGGATGAGACTGGAGACAGTATGAGAATCAAGTTCAGAATGCACATAAAAGGCATGACCGAAGTGGAGGTGATACATGATAAAGCCGGGGATTGTGTGGCAGGGATATGGAATACATTGCTACCGGCATGCCGAGGGTTTTGTCTAGTAGTTGAGTTAAAAATAGCTAATGCTGGCAATGGAAATAAAGTTCAGTGCATGTAAATGAGCGTATGACGGTGGTGTATTTAAATGTGCAATTAAAATTAACATGATGGAAAAATAATGTATTAACTTTATACTGCGTATTCATACAACAATGTGTGGTATGTAAGATTACGTGTCATGTTAGACATCCTTGACGTATTATAAACAACATGCTGCTTTTAAGATAATTGCTGCTGGTTGGTGGAAAGTGTATTGAACGTTTGGCTACGACCTTTAAAGGTAAATGTATTTTGCTTTCATGTAAGAATGTTATTGTAGTTGCTGTGACATTCCATATAATGCGCCCAGAGGTAATTAAAGGGTGATTTATTGATACACATTTCCTCGATAAAATATATTCCTGGGATTGTTTTTTACGTTCACTTTAATCTTAGCGTCTCCATTTTATCGAGCGCCCAGGCAAGGCTTGTTTACATAATTCACTGAACAGCCCTGCGTAGTTTAATGCAACGTCAAGTTTGTGAAAAGTGACAGTTGTGTATGAAATGGAAAATGCACCGAGTAGGGCCTGCGATGACATATGACATGATAGGCACGTTCATAAAAGGGCATTTGAAGGACTGGCTCATTAGGATTCCCAAGTGAGCATAGGTGTTCTAATACATTATGACCGTTCTTAATATATTTGAATGCCATGCATGTCTACAAGTGGGAGGGCTGGAAAAAATAGACAATGAAAAAATACTTGTTTCGTTAAATTATTGTTTGGCAGTTACGACAGGAAATTGAATACCTAATGTAACCTATGTTGGGTAATGATGATGTATAATGAAAAGCTAAACAGCAGCCGGTGTGATATGGTACATTTCAGAATTGTGGTACATCAGTAAGTGAGTCATATAAATGACTTAAAGAGGAGGTGAACACAGTAATCTCTTTGAGACACGTGAAACATTGCCTCTTTGCAAGGGCGACCTGGGAGTGCAAAAGCGATCTGGGTTAAAGAATCGAACATATACCAAGTCTATTAGCATGGGGCTTATTTTGCCAGTATCAAAATATGAAAAAATAACAATAGGTTTTACCCTTTCTGGCAATAAAACATGTGTTAATATGTTCAAACACCAAATATAAACCTTTTTAAAGGAGTTACGTCTGCATTAACCACACGCACTCGTGATGAACAAGTACGTGGGTTTGAGGTCATCGGAGGCCTTCACACGAGAGCATGAAAGGTCCTCTGCCAATGGCCCCTCATATGTAGTGTGCCTTCGGGGCACCCCTGACGTCAGGGATTCGTAAACTGCAGGTGGTACAACACATTTCCCTCGGCGTCCGATTACTCCGGCCAACCTCCCCGGCCCGTCCGACACCCCAGACCCCGACCGCACAAACACTGGGTATGAATAACCCATTTCGGGGATGAACATACAGCCCTAAGCGCGACTCGTGGACAACCGAGCGGCAACATCTTATTCGCTCTCGCACACACCGCGGCCGTATAAATTCTATGACCTCCACTGGCTATCTCCCTGGCCGGTGCAATTTCGAGGGCGTATGCAATGGCACTTATAAAAATTGTTAGCCATGCTCTATCCCTTACTACCTCTTAGCTGCCTCGCATACTTCCGATACATCATCCAGCGTGACCTGCAGGTTTACTGGCAAAGAAGGTTTCTTCCTTCCCGAGGCAAGACCCCATCGTACATCAATAGGGGTGTACTTCCACGGCCATACTTCACTCAACAGGGATCGCACTTAACCCATTGCGCCCTGGACAACTTAGGTTTCACCTCACACACTTCATCCTTCCATGCTTCGTCAGCTTTCAGAGCATGTATCACCTCTCCCATACCCATCTCCGCAGTGGAGCCGAACGCGTCGTTCCCCGCTAATATCGCATCGGCTAACACCGTTCTCGCCTGAACCACCCTAATTCCATATCCCTAATAGGGACTTGCAGGAACGGTTCCTAATCTCCCCTTAACAGTGTCGGCACCCCGAGCGGTGTGAGCCCATGGCTCTTCCGCTCTAGACGGGCCAAGGAGGACCTCCGCCTCCGGCCCGCCACGTCAAATTGTCCGCAACAACGCAACGGGACCATTATCCCCAAGCCGTATGGGCCTACGGGCCACCGCCCTCATAATCAAGAGCCGTAGGTAAAGCTCTCAACCCTCCTCATCCGCCCAGCCGACAGACCGGTACGCTGCTCCAGACCGGCGGGTGAAGGCACTCCAATCCCCCACCGACCCAGTAAATTATTTAATCACAGGCAATCTTCGTGGTCGATCGGCGGCACCTCGCCTCGCGACTGGAGTTGACACTGCCTCTGCTGCTTCACACGCAGGACCCCAAATGGCGGCCATCAGTCGCGTCGCCTCCCGCGAAATGGCGGCCCCCGACTGCGTGGTCCACCATCCCTGTGCGACTTTGCGGCTCGTCCCCGGCCGCGCCAGCCCTTGAAGTTGCCGCTCCCATCGTCGCCACCAAATCAGCGATGGTCGAGCAGAACAAATCCGCCTCCACCACCAGTTCACGCCAGTCCTCCATCACCGGCGCCATTTTCTCTGCGCCCGCGGGGTTCGTCACCGGGACCCCGGCTCCCGGGGCTGCTGGGGGGACCCCTTGGTCGTCTTCCTTCTCCTCTTCTGAAGATGCTACAGGTGGGTTCTTACGCTTTCCTTTCTTCGGCATTTTACAAGCCACTTCTGACACCACTGTAATGTAACTCTCAGAGACACCGTCTTATTCAGTTATATGGATATTTATTATGAATAAAGTCCGCAGACTCACTGATAACTTAACGAGTAACCGTGAGTGACCATATACACTTGGGTAACTTAGATAACTCTATTCTAAGACAACATAACTCTAGCCTTCCAAGACTACAAGGTGCCCATTCCAGGATGATGAAGACGACCCGCTCCATGGTGACAACGGCGACGGCAACAGCAATTCCCCCACAACAGCAGCCTCAAGTCCTGGTTCGCGCCGGCTCTTATCCCCCTCATGACCCAGCCACGCCCCCATTCCCGAACTCTTTCTCACCGCACCTGGCCCTGTCTGTCTCTGCCCTTATTACAATTTACGACCGTTAGGTCCCGTGCTTCCCCTCACGCGACCCTGTCAAAGCTTGCCGCATCAATCATTATTAGCAACCACTTAGGTCCCACATTACCTTAACGTGACCCTGTCTGTTCCCATTATGTTAATTAGTAACCATGGCCACGGGGAGCCGTACTGCCGTACATCACCCCGTACTGTCCTTACACATGTGTAGTGTCAGTGATTCGGAGACAAGGTTTGTGGGAGGAACCTTCTTTATTATCAACATCCACGTTCTCGTCCACACACTCTCCACAGTCGCTTAGTCTTGCCTGTACACAACACTAGCTGTCTAACACTGACGGCGCCGACTGAGATAGCCAACAACTATCCTGCAACGCAATATCTATCGAAGACGGCAGCGACGATGGCGACGAGACTACAGCAACGACGAGACGAGTCAACTCCCAGAACCGGTAGCCTCGAGCTCCCACTCTCAGCTCCTTTTACGCTACCAGCGCGGCCTGGCTCTGCCCTGACCGCGCCTCCTTCTCGAACCCACTAGCAGGTTCCAGGGGCCTCCAGATGGGGTCCTCCATGACCCTTGCCCCAGTTCCTCCACTCTGCCAACACACCCGTGCACACACTCACCGGCATGTGCATGGTCTGTCCACCGCAGTTGTCGCTGCCGTCCACCAGCCGGCGCTATTACACTATACATGTCTCAAAACACTTATTTAAACCTAATATCTGTTATACTTTGTTCAACATAGCTGGTGTGCTTTGTTTACATCATTCAATGATGCGTAAGTCAGAATCATAATCTTCATTTATATTGGAGGAATCAAATGAGCTATGAAGCTCTATTTTACAGATGTCACAGACCATTGCTATCTCAGTGAGATATATATAAATGGATTTCCCTGTATTACAAGGTGATTAATGTATATTCCATGAATGGCTCTGGCTCAGTGGATAAACATTTAAAGCATTAAAAAAGTGGATTCAAAATGGTTTGCAGAAATAAATTTTTTTATTTTTTGTTTTGTGCAACTTGTCATAATAATTTGTAGTTGACTAATTTAGAAGAAAATGCACTACTACTGCTTCATGATTGGGATAATTATTTTAACATTTTCTCGAATTACTCTATGAACTCCAGCAAATTTGTCATGATAATAAGATTATTTTAATGAGCTGGGATGAAAAGTACAATTTAAAATAAGAACCGCAAAGCTTAATTCTGTTCAATTTCGAAGGTAACTGTGTGCAGCCCATAAATTAATGTCTTTATAAATCAAATGCATTTAAAGGTTTGCAATTTAAAAAGTAAATTTGCTTTAAAAAATAATGGAATATAAAACGACTGCTTCTTAGATAAATGAGACAACATTCAGGCGTATTTAGTGAGCAATGAGGTAAATAATTATTGCAAAGGACATTGTGACTTTTCCAGAAAAAGATAAATGTATGCAACCTCTACATGCACCTTATCATCCGAAAAAAACTCTAGAGGCCTAGTATGTTCATGCAATTTTGTTCGATAAGGTATTAGGAATGAGTTTGGATTTTAAAATATAGGATTTTTAAGGACAATTTCAGGTGTTTTGGGGGATTTTTGGGATAATTTACATTGAACACGCCTTCACGTTTATTACATTGTAAAAATAATAGAGATAATACCGTAACCCATGTCTGGCTGTATCTTTAACAGTTGTGCCAATGTTAGCAACAATTCGAAATTTCAATGACAGCAACGAATTCTTCATTAAAAATCATTAATCAAAGAAATATAAATAAAATCATCATCATCATATGTAATATTGTTTTTATATGTTTCCAATGTTTGGTATTACATGTGAGTGCCTGTGTCATGGCACACACTGTATGTCTTGTCAACCAACACCCGTGGACGTACATTAATCTGACTTCGCTAAAAATATATATGTGACTGCCACTCGCTCAGATAGAGCAACCCACATATATCTACACTCTCAGTATATATTTTTATTTTTAGAAAATGAGGCATGGCTGTGAACCCCTAGGCCACTGCACTGGGACTCCACAGACAGCAGACATGCAGTCCTTCGCACACCAGCCTGACATGCAGACTCGGGAGAAAGAAAAAAAAACAGCAGTACCCCAGGTGTGCTGACACTTGGGCAGATGAAAGGTCTCGGTGGACAATAGAGGAGGAGGCCATCACCATGATTATGGAAATTTACTTTATAATGAGCCACTGAGCCAACATAATCATAGCTCTAACCAGAAATCTATATCTGTCCATGGCCATATCTCTTTCTATGGGCCCATAGACTTACTATTGGAATTGGTCTATATCTCTTAACATGGTCCCATTGGTCTGAGAGATCTGCTGGATGTAATTTTCAGAGATACGTTGCACGCTGGCGCTGCTGAAGAAGTAATACATTTGGAACGTTTGGTTCACGTGACAATTGTATTCATTGTCTGTGTTGGGAGGAGGAGGGTTTATGACACACATTTGTCCACGACCTAACCTAAAAGCAGCCAGTTATGAATCTCATAGCCCCATACATTTTCTTCAGCAACCACTTCTCTATCCCCTAGTACGGTAGGTCCCAATCTGTGGTCTGCAGTGCACTCACTCGTGGCTGTGGAAAGTGCCTGAAATTGTTGCAGATATCATTTATTTTCTTCACGAAACACCATTATGCTTTTTACTGCCCATCGCACAATTGTTGAGATTGTATTCACCGCTCACGAGCACGGCTGGCTACTGAATGAATCCACTGATTTCTGGCATTGGTTACTGACGTCATACATTTAGAACTATGTCATCGGTGCACGGTGGTTTGCGAGAAACGTTTAAGATTTGATGGTGGTTCTGCAGCTGGGGAAGGTTGGGAACCCCAGCCGCGATTAAATATAAACCACCCGCTGCAAACACATTCCTGCGGAGGGGGCTGGTAGGAACGTTGGGTTGCTCGGTCAATGGCCAGGGTCAACGGCGGCGTGGTGTATTCCGCAAATATGGCCGACTGTGAGGGCGGGCACAAGCCGGCGTGAGTAGGTTAAACGTTGAGTTTTATAAGGGCACCAACGGGGTGACCAGCCCCTCCCCACCCAGCCCCACCTCCCCACCCAGCCCCTCCCACCCACCCCTCCCCACCCTCCCCACCCAGCCCCTCCCCACCCAGCCCCACCCTCCCCACCCAGCCCCTCCCCACCCTCCCTTCCTCACCCAGCCCTCCCTGCACGAAGGACGGACTGACACAATAATCCCTTGTGGGCTGGTGTGACCAGGAGGTTCCTACCAGTAATATTGTATTTACTGTCCTGATATGTTGTAGTCCAGAGACAATTTGGGCATCACACATTGGACATAATAATTCTAATACGTATATATAAAATATTAGCATTTATATTGCACCCATAATGTCAAAATGTCTCAGAAAGCATTTGTTTTAGCCGAGGGGACCTTTACTTGCAGTTTGTCCAATACATTTCATGGTGCAGAATATATTCACATACAACAACAAAAATAAACATTTGCTAAAATGGTGAGGAAAGCTAAGTTTTTCCTGAAAAAAAGAGGTGCCAGACATGTTCTCACTGTGGGCGACAGGGATGTCATGGCTTCCCCCTTGGCAAGACAAAGAAAAAGCCTGTGTTAAACTGACAAAGAAAAAAGATCCACGGTTTTAGCCTCAACAGACTGTTGCAGCAATTACAGTTAGCAAGCATCTACGAGGGGGTGTGTGGCCAGAACCACACCTGGCCGTCTTTGTTTCCCCAGTGGCGATGTTTACACTCTCCACCAGGTACTTGTTTGAGGCAAAGTCGACCTATGGGAGGCCCAGGACAATTTCAGACAATCATCACTGATGTTGGCCGTTAATGGAATTGATCTCGGGTCACCAAGTTTGTAGCACAGACCGCTACACACTACACTACCGCTGCCCTTGACACGACAATGACAACTCCCACCGTTCGTTACTAAATGGAGCACGTTGAAGATAGTGAGGGACAAAAAAACACATCTGTCAATAATACTAGCTTCAAAAGAAACATAATAAACGACGTTTGAGGGAATTGGCCCTTCTTCATTGCACGTTGATTTTGTTTTAGGTAATCGCGTATAGAGTTTCTATAACTCTTAAAGTGGGTTTCCGTGAACAGAGCATCACCATTTTAAGAGCAGGAACAAGACAGTAGCGGCGTGAAAGAGACATGAAAGAACTCAACTCATTTCTTAGGTTTGAGTTCATTTTATAAGAGCCTTGGGGTGCATTGAAAGCCAGTTATCTGTATTCAAAATTGAATACATTTTTGGTGATGCTGATAGTAGTGGTGCACAACCGCAAACAACAAAAGCTCAATACACGTGCCAAAAATACTTCTCAAAATAATGGAATCAATATCACAAGTGACGTTTCGGGCAATGGCCCTGCACTCATAGCAGAGAACGAGGGCCATTAATTGCCTGCAACTTTGCCGATTAATCAATAGCTATATAATTGCCCCTCCTTGTGGCAGCGGTATTGACGAATGTGCCGAGTTTGAGGTACAAATAACAAGATATTTAGAGATTTGTTGATACTCTTGTGCCCTGCTACCCGTGAGATTGACCGGCGAGGTTCCTGCAATAAGATAAGCTGGCACGGAGAGCCTAATGAAGGCGAGCCTAATGAGTAGCCGACTCGGCCTGCTGTGGGTGAGCAAGGCCCGCTTGCTCCTGAGCAGGTTGCGGTAGTTTGCCAGGCTGCTGGCGCTCGTGTGTGTTCGTGCAGCCAAAGATAGAAAGCCAGAGTCCAGGGAGGGAGGGATGGATGGCATCTCCAACTTGACAGTGATTGCTTGGCATTGTCATGTCCATCAGGATGGCTTGTGAGTAATCTTGCAGCAAACGGTGAACGTTTGGGGAGAACATTTGCGAATTATTTTTGGAAGTAGGGCAACAGTTGTTTCAGCAATCGAAATAAAAATCCCATCTCACAGTGCCTGAAAACGAGGCCTTATTTATTTTTTATAATAACAAAAGATAATTGAGAGTATGACACAATGACTCAATGAAGAGACGTTTATGTATTCTGAATAAGAAGCAGAATTGATTCTCATGTCTGGCTTGAACAGCAATTAACCCTTCCATGACTCACGTGATGGCAGTCATAATTGTAATGCTAGGGAATGGAAGCATCAACAAGGGCTGTGATCGTCATACATTGTGAGGCCCGCATAATTTTTCAAAATAACCAGATCTCCTGGATGTACTTGTTATGAATTTAAGATCAATTTACAGAATATCTAATTGAATGTAAGTGATAATTAACTATCAGAATCGATTACACATCATTTTCGTTTTTCCAGGAGCAACTGTTGGACCTTTTTGCTGCTCATTAATTTAAATTGATCATACCTGCAGGGTAGGACAATTAATTGTGTTTTTGTAGAATCACTGAAGCCTCGTTTATAAATGACTCGCAAAACAATAAATAAAGTGGGTACTGTCACCGAAATAGTGAGTTTTTTATTCCATATGTTTAAAAATATACAGCGATGGTAATAGGCTATTCCGCTATTAATATAGAGCACTACAGCTTTCTACCACTCATCCTGTCATGCAACGTCAATTTCAGCTTAAAATGTTGCTTTGCTACTGCGTGTCTTCAACATTTTTCAAAATGTGTTCAAGGCGACTGCACATCCGCTCAACGCGTGTCTCATTGCACAGACAACAATCATCTTCTCTAACCCGCTTGCGTTCCTCTCTTAGAACAATCTATCTCTTCTGCACAATAGAGGGTTTTTTGGGGATTATATCACGTAAATATGTGTCGTTAAACCCGTCACCACCCGACACAACCAATTAGTAAGGATTGCCACGTAAACAAAACATGCCAATTAGTTACTAGTTCAGCACACCAATGTGTTGGAGAGTAAACCCACAACATTTACAATTCGAGTACGACGTTTCGCCGGTAATTACAACTAGCCTCATCCCAACCAGCCTAATTGTCGGCGAAACGTGTGCTGAACCAGTAACGAATTGGCATGTTGTGTTTCCGTGACAAACCTAGTAATTGGCTGTGTCGGCTGGTGGCGGGTTAACGACACAATTATATTTACGCGATCTAACCCAAAAAACCCGTATATTATGGATATTGGTCGCGAAAGCCTACTACGTGTTAAACCATCTCTTCTCCCGAGCCGATGCTGCTACTCCCTGCTCCCCCCAGCTACGACCAGGCCTACCCCAACCTCTATCACTAACCCAACCTCTATCACTACCCCAACCCCAATCACTACCCAACCCCTAACACGACCCCAACCCCTATCACTATCCCAACCTCTATCACTGCCCCAACCCCTGTCACTACCCAACCCTATCACTATCCCAACCCCTATCACTACCCCAACCCCTATCACTACCCCAACCCCTATCACTACCCCAACCTCTATCACTACCCCAACCCCAATCACTACCCAACCCCTATCACTACCCCAACCCCAATCACTACCCCAACCCCAATCACTACCCAACCTCTATCACTACCCCAACCCCTATCACTACCCAACCTCTATCACTACCCCAACCCCAATCACTACCCAACCCTATCACTACCCCAACCCCAATCACTACCCCAACCCTATCATTACCCAACCTCTATCACTACCCCAACCCCTATCACTACCCCAACCTCTATCACTACCCCAACCTCTATCACTACCCCAACCCCTATCATTACCCCAACCTCTATCACTACCCCAACCCCTATCACTACCCCAACCCCTAACTCCACCCCAACCTCTATCACGACCCCTCCTTAACCACTCCCACCTGGTCTCCTGTCACCATAGCCACACCACCACTTTTAATAACCTGACTCTATATCTCAACCACAATCTTCCTTTGTACAATGTTCTAATTGCAGGTGAAGCACTATGGAATAAGGCGCTATATACGTCTGTATAATATTAGATAAAGGGAGTTTGAGGAATGAAGCATGACCGTCGCTGCCAGGTCTGCTGTGACTTTTTGCACGTCGCCCGCATCCAGCCAGCAATCTCCCATGGCGTGAGTGGTGACGGGACTGTGATATGCAAGCCGTTGTTACTGATGTCTGGACCAGCCATCTCACGGCCTTCCACTTACACTGACAGGCATGCTCACAGAAAGGACGAATCTAAGCATTTCTCGGAGAGCTCTTTTGAATGGACGCACCCGTATCAAATCGCCCAACGAATGTCACATTGGTGAGAAGTTTACAGCGCTGTACTCCGACCCTGCTTAAAGTGGGGAGGCATACAAAAATTCAAGGGGGTGAGAATGACAGAGTCACTGTTAAACAAATGAACACATGTTAATGCCAAACAATGAAACCAGCTGAGCCTTCTGTGGGGGAGGGGAGGTCTGGATCAGACCCCTTTGCCCCTCACCCCCATTATTCTAGAGGGGCTGTGAAATTAGAGGCAGAAAGAAGGAATGGGATCTTGATTTGAAGCTTTCGTGACTGCAGGAGTAAGGAATGGGATATTATTATTTTTACATTTGTATCAAATTTTTTTTAAATTAAAGGTCGCGGTTTTTGTTCTTGTTTTACACATTACACGCATCCAATAACTGATTGTTGTTTCATTAATAAAGCGGCTGGGTGTTGTCAAACATAGAGTTGTCCGACATGATCCAATTTTTTATGATTTTCCACTGTTGAAATGTCACGTGTTTTAAAATATCAATGGCGTGTGAAATGTTTCCGTGTTGTAGACATGTACTCGCACACAGAATGACACTGAACGTGCCACGACACTGAACATGCCACTGATATGTTATTGGGTTGGACCGGGTATTGTTCAGCGTGATCCAAATGTATGGCTTTCGAAAGAGGCTCCCAGCACGTGCAGTAAAACGTCGGACATCGTGCCGAACAGCACGCGGTACAACTCCCGAAAACACATCGCAGATATTTACAGCGTAACTGAGAGCACCTATACGGTCATATACACAAGCTCCATTGTTTAAGAGAGTGAGTGATACAGAAATTTCGATTTAAAGCGTTTGTGACTGCAGGGATTCATCTTCTTGGTTCTTTCGGTAAAGTCACGTAGAAGGGAAGTAATAAAATAATAAAAATAAAACATAATAAAATAATAAAATAATAAAAATAAAACATAATAAAATAATTGTATTATGTTTTATTTTATTATTTATTACTTCCCTTCTACGTGACTTTACCGAAAGAACCAAGAAGATGATACAGAAATATAAACAATGATAAAGCTATATACATCATCATTTCGTACCATATGTTTTTGCTCATACAGTGGAAAATGTTATTGTGTGGGCTCAGGAGAAAATTAATTTGATACCTTTTGTCATCACTGAATGGAGGCTGCCTAAAATCCAAAGAAGCCTGGCTTAGAACATATGTGGCGTGCACTAGAAGCAGAATCTGGTTGAACGTAACTAAATTGAAGCGATGTCCCCATGCGGCATGCTCTACCACTCTACATCTGGCCATAGGAAATATTTTTTTTTTAAACAATGGCGCTGATAATCCAGAAGAGATTGAGGTTGGAGTTGATCAGTTAGAAAAAGTGCGCCCTGGGCGAGACTCCCAGTTGAGCCTAATCAAGCCCAGCAAGTCGAACAATTATGTCCGCTTCCAATGTTGTCTTTAACACCCGTGCTGGCATAGCACCAGATTTGGATTCTGCTGTTCCAGAAAATACTTGAGATACATTTTTTTATTTTATTATCTTTAGTCAAAGGTGGTGGCGACAAAAGGTGCAGCCGTGGAACTGCTTGCTCACGCCACTGCTAATAGAAGGGCCTTCACTCGGGGGCGCTTTAGAGAGCCGCTCTAGAGAGCATTTTGCCTCATCTGCAGTGTTGGCCAGACATCTTGATAGAGGTGGGATTACCCACAATTTACGCTACTGCACCTGACCTGCCGATCGACAAACTGTAGCGCAGCCATTCATACTGCCGTGTGGTCTGAGGCATGGGACATTGAAGCAACTTGCACCATTGTTTCCAAACGCCACGCCGAGAGATTGAACCGCCCAGTCCGTAGTGTGCTCACCAGTACGCCAAAGCAGCATCCCATCGATAATACCAAATCCTTAAAACAATTCTTCAAGAAACTGACACGTCTTAAAGGAACACAACATCGAATAAAACAAAATGTACACGCTAAACTAAAATCGTTTTACGTAAACAACTTAATTTAACGTCGAACAATGATGTAATGGTGCTGTTGAGACATGCTTCTGTTATCATCGCTCAATATAAAAAAAAGCTATGTATATATTTGTAGCATTATTATTCACGTAATTTCCTATTAAATCTCAACTCTAAATTGTACATTTTAATGGGGTTTGAAGAAAAAAGCATAACCATCGCTGCCAGGTTTCCTGTGACTTATTACACGTGTTCGTAGCATCATCATCATCACGATCCATGGGCAGATAGCCCGTAGGTTACTACAGCACATTTCGTAATTTGCCTCCACTCTCCTCTGTCTTGTGCCAATACGCTCAAGTACTGGAAAAATATTTGGCACAAATCTCTTATGTCGTGAAGCCATCCTCTGTTAGGTTATCCTCTATTTCCCGTTCCACACTTTTAATTGTGAGTTCATAGCGCAGTGCGCTAACCATTGCACCATCACTCCCAACAGAAACACATTAACACACGCATATCGGACAGTGTAAATGGAGCCCACCCTTAAACAAGTTCTTATCTCAGAGTGCACCTTCATAGGGGCCCATGGGCCAGAAGGGCCCATAGGGACGAGAAATTGGACAGGAGGTCACGCAGATTTAATTCCTTCTACCTGTGCTAGCCACGTTATGCCCACTAGCTGCATCCGCAATACCGGATACAGTTGTTAAATACGAGTCACGTTCACATGAATTTCTCGTTGCTTGGAAGATAAAGGAGCATTAGATATTGTTTACCTGCCACTGAATTTTCTCACATGTAGATGCACAGCACCATATGAAGGATGTTGCATGCCAAGATATTTTGATTTGCAACCTGTAATTTGTTTTAATTTAAATGATAGTAGCTTGTGCCATAGAGTTGGAATTTTAGGTGGGCAATTTGAGAAAAAAACAAATATTTATCATACACTACTTTCAATGATGTTTCACTGCACTTTTGTGTATAAAGCATATCCCTGGGTGCCTGGTAACAGGCCACGTGTCAGTGATAGGGCATGAGGTTCAGGTCCATTCATTCACTCTTCACTGCTTCATCAGCACAGTATAATTAACCCTCTCGCTATGAGCTCACAACTTGGAATCGTCACCAGTACTTGTCAGCTCAACGTACTCGAAGTTCGCAGTAGCACACGCACATTTGTACATTGTTACAGGCAGTCTCCTTGCATAAGGTGCAAGTCGGTTCGCTGCATTATGCTGTAATTTGAATCAGATTTTGCTCCATCACTTAATTGCGCATTAATAATTTTGTCAGGTTATTGTATTATGTTCAGTCCTTTACAAATAACTAAGCACCCATGTCGTTTGTAAAGTCAAATTTTTTTTTATGGTTACTAGAGTTTCATTTTTGTGCAATAATGTTTTTAAAAACAAAACAGCACTTACTGCAAGTATTGTAACATAAGATTGCAACACATGTGTAATGACAGGGTGACACCTGCTGGCCGGAAAGGGAATCACGGGTACGGGCACGGTTAAGTACCAACTAATCAGAGAAGGAGGCGTATCTGAGGCAAAGGTAACAGGTGGGGTTAGCCGGATACTCCGTGAACCTGCTCGAAGGTTCCACGAGAGGGTGTGGCCGGAGGCGGGGCCTAGCCACGCCTGGAGGATATAAGGGGAGTGGGGCCTAGCTACGCCTGGGGGATATAAGGGGGAGCAGACCCGTTCCCTCGTGTGTGGGGTCTTGGGTCCTGGCTGCGTCGCTGCTCGCCGACATCTCTCTCCGTCGTCCGGCCACGTGAAAGATCTCCTGCGTGGTTTCCATCGCCGTCATCGTCACGCCGCCAGCCAGCGGCGTAGCCAAGTGAGGGCAATGGGACCACGCCGAGTGATCGGATGTGTGTGTAGCCAGTAGAAGTGTTATTACCTAGAGTTATACTCAGTGTGAGGAAGAACAAGTGTTGGCCTGTGTTGTGCCCAGTGTGGGTAATAAAGAACAAGTACCCTCCACACGACTTGTCGTGGAGGTCGCTCATTACACATGCATCAATAACAATGTAACCTTGAAAAAAAATTAATAGGCAACGTTTTGGACAATGACCCTTCTTCATTGGAAAGAAATAGAGAGGCCAGAGAAATACAGCACTCGATATATACCATGGGGCCTAATGAGAATAACATTTCAAAATGTTTATGATTTCCAGTTTTAAATAGCCATGTGAATGGTTACCTAATAGTAGGTATGAGTAATAGACACACCTTTCAATAATCGTTTGTATTAAAGGTAAAGTTATTCATTGTAGCTGGCACATTGTATTGTGGGAAGGTTGGTTCTTGTGCGAGCAAGGCATATTCCACCTCGATAATAAAAATAACAATGTCATGTTATACAGCGTCATTCGTGCTAATTGCATCTCACAATGCTGTAGAATTATTATATCCATAATCACATTAAAACCCTCAGAAATTTAAAATGAATAAACAAATCAAGAAATGTTATAAAACGACAGAGAGACACTGCAAAATTAGTACATTCAATTATTTAATTGTCATGCAAGACTCCCTACAATAACTTAAAGGGATGTCCAAATTACAGAACTAAATACGTTATAAAATTTGTAGCAACAATCAACAGCTGCAATTCTGGGACAAGTTGCATTTTCAGAGCTTACTATGTTCATTTGCAATTAAACATTGAGTGTCACTGTCATCAGCCTCTGGTTACCATGATTGCAAATGATAGCCAGATTAGGGCGTTCTATCGACAGTGCGGGAGTGACAGATGAATGCTCTGATTGTTCCATCAGTTTGGCAGGAGGGTTTCAATTACCTTAAAGATATTTACATAATGTATTTATCCATGATAACAGGTCTCATGATATCTCTTTATCTACTGTGCAAGCGATGTTTATAATATATTTTTTCAAAGACAATTTCATTTGTCCTGTACTGAATATGTTGGAGGCTAACATCCCTTGGTCTGTTAAGCTAAATGCATTTGTCAGCCTCGGCACTGCTGCTCCACACGACGCACGCACACTCATGCGTGCGCTCTGCTTTGCAGGGTTTTACTGAAGGTGCATCACAAAGTTTGTTGGCGTCGAGAACGTTTCTGGCAAGTTAGTCTGCCCACTCCGGGAGGAGGAGCAGGCGAGAGCTCAGATAATATAATCTTTATCGTGGTAGGAAGTGGCAGCTGTGAAAAAACATACTGTAGGTCTAATGTGGGTGTTTCTTTGAAAAGTTAAATGCATTTTTCTCATTTAGCAACCTTTTTTTATAGCAGTTGCCGATCACAGGCTAAAAGACCAAAAATGCCAAGCAACAGCAACATTGAAGGTGCAATAGGTAAGATATATTTCTTACATTAAACAAGGCTGTAAGTAGTTTGGAAAAGAGACGATGAGAGGAAACTCCAAAGCTTAACAGTGTGAGGGAAAAAGCAAAAGGATACGTCTTATGACCTGCAGTATGATGGCTGAGCAGAGTATGGACGAGAGAAAACATTCAATCTGGTAGACCGAGTCGTCAACATGCGTGGAAAAATCAATGAGTGAGGTTCATGGAACAACTATGGTGGTAGCAATAGAAGAGTTATAAGAAGACAACTAACCGCTGATGAGCGAGCGAGTGACTCGAGTGAATCAGCGAATGCTGGGTCATCAACTGACATGACTGCTGCAATCTGAGGACGTCATTTCGCCAGTAATTACAACTAACAACCAGACAAATATTTACGTGACCTAACCCAAAAAACTATATTTTTGATGTTTTGCCTCACGGCAGGTATGGGGATGTGCGTACACAGGAATTTATTGATATGGTGTTGAGTTTGGTCACGTGACCAGGAAGTTACGACTTAAGATTCTCTAAGCCATGCGGCAGGGTGTCAGCCATTACACAGAGTACAAAATGGAGGCACAAATAGCGTCTAAGTGAAGGCAGGTGCATCTGTTCATTGTGGACTTTATGAAGCATTGTCTGTAAGTTCGTTTATGTTCTTATACTACTGTTTATGTTAGGATTGACGTATAATGCTGTAAATGCCTTTATAATGCTGTTAAATTGTCATGATAAATATGAGGCCTAGTTAACAACGAAGCCTGCCACTTGCATTATTGTGAATGTTACTTGTAATTGGATAAGTCGAGCCAGACTTGTACCCATGTAACTTTAATGCGATCTTGAGAGCAAGGATGAAGAAGTATCTCATCCGCAGTTCAGTGTTATGTGCAGTGCTCTACATTTAGGCTGCAGTATGGTGATTACACGATGTGACCTTATTTAACACAGTAGCTTATTTTCTTGTGTCGCTATTCAGTGCTAATGTAGGTTCCTGGTCCATCCAGGACCTATCGTTGAGTTTCATGTTATCTAAGACAATGTTGATGCGCCATTCATTGTATCGATATTGCAAGTATTAACATATGCTGTATTTTGTGCTGTTTTTCCATCAGTTTTACCTCGTTCAATTAATTAAATACGTCGGAGTCGGATGTTCACCCTGGCTCTGAAAGTTTATTGAATTCGAGGTTAACTCCTCGGATAGTGGTGCAACACAACGCACAGCGAGGCCGACATAATGGATGATATTGGTTGCGAAAGCCTACGTGTTAAGGAGGTGGTGAGTTTGATCCCGACCCATTGAAGCCTGCATATTTCTAATTTGCATATACTCCCCATGGTCACGTGGATTTGTCTCCAGGTCCTCCAGGTTTCCCTCCACATTTATGATCAACACGCGTGTATAGAGCATTTGATTCAAATACATGTCCACATGATCAACTATTAAGTTGAAGCTATCATTTGTGACCTGGGCGCTTCTGAAAAAAAGCTATACACTAGCTCAGTGGGCCTTACCTGGTAAAATAAAAAGTTAATGTTTAGTTTTATAGTTTAGTTTAGTCGGCTGGCTACGTGCTCTGTCCATGAAGGATTTTGCTCACCGCTGATTCCCAAGATGTCCATTGTGGCGAGCCCCGCTGAGGTGCTCTGTACGCTCGCTCGTTAGTTCGCGACACCTGCTTTTTTCGCGGAGAGAAGGCGCCCACGTTTACGCCGCTTGTGGCAATATTTTTTCGTAACTAATTGTTGACATTTGCTCACCTTGTAGATAACTGATTCGCTACCTTAATTGGTGGGCAATTCAATTAGAATTGACGCCATTACGTTGTAATTAACGTAGAGCTAAGAAATGCTGCGCTACTGTTGTGCGTGTGTGAAAGGAAACAGCCACTGTTAATAAATAACGACCAGTTTACAACATGTCAGTCATTTGATATTGTGTTGTATTTATTATTTATCAGGGTAAACATCATTATTGTTTAAACTAGTCCAATGGGCCAATAGGTTCAACGCCTATATTTAAATATAGCCATCACGATACAGTGCAAAGGGTGTATTTTATAAAATGTAGGTGAATCCGCACCATTATAAGGCGCCTACTTATTTAAAATCCATCTAGACAAAATGGAGAAATTATTTACTTGAATCGTGCAATAGCTTTAATCGGACATGTATTACAGAAGGCAGCTACATTTCAAAAATAGTATCCTGAGATAATTCAACTCGGTGCGCTGAAGCAGCAAGCTGCAGGAAGGAGATGTCCCTGTGATTGACGTGAGAGGCTGCCCTCTCACCCCATTCCTAATTACCTGTTTGCTCGGGCATGCGTACTGGCCAGCGGGTCAATAATGCCTCCTTAGACCAAGCGTGCCAAGAACCACGGCTTAATTTAGCGGCCCAATCAATACGACTCCAGTTTGATATTGCAGGCACACAAATAGGCGATGGCTTTTCAAGTCCCACAACATCTGAATCTGTCTGTTGGCTTGGCCAGCCATGCAGGGTGGAGATCACTGATGCAGTGGCGCCTAGTGGATTAATCTTGGGAGGATGTGTTATTCATGGTTGTGTAACATGATGACCTTTACGGAGCAGTAAGGTAATTTTATTCCTGATATTCCTAAGACTTCTAACGCTTCATTGCATGCTGGTTTCATTGAGGCACACACCTTGTTTTGAAGTGCCGCCCCCTACTATGTGGGATAGAGGTTACTAGAAGGGGTCTCAGGTATCTGCTTCAATGACGGTTTGCACTCTCCTGTCAGGGATCCGAACTCACTGCTTGTCTGCTGAATAAAATTGTGAGGATGTTTTTTTGTTAAAAAGTAGGTCTAGTTTGATAAATGTATACAGTACTCCAGGACTCGCAGGCACGTAAAAAGACGTATACATCGTGTCCTTTCTTCCCACCGGTGCAAAGTTTAGGCAGCAATGGATCAATCAGCATTGCGGCATTTTTAAATGATTACCGGGATTATGAATTCAGTAAGTAGATGTATTAAAAGGCTGACTACGAGAACACATTTGACACGCGTGCGATAATGTTTGGACACCTTCCCTATGTTTAATTGAGACGAAATAACTTTGATGATATAATGTTTCATTCAAAACTGATAACCATGAACAACTGTTAAAGGTACATATATACGTTTTATGTTTGTACCAGATGCAGGTGAATGGGTTTAGATTGCAGATTGCTGGGAGTGTGAATGGTAACACCCAAGACATCCCCTAACTCAGTCAATAAGCCATGCAGCGATTACCCAATTGTTACAGCAATATTATTTTCACCTCACTTTGCGGTGGGATGGCATTACAATACCACCACCCCTGCCACCTCTGCCCTCACTCCCCACCTAAATTTTGTAAAACATATTTAGATTCCATATTAATTTGTCTGTGATTAAAATAAACTTTTTTAATTAATCGCAAAATACACAAATTTCAGCTGCTCGTTCAGATTATGAAACGGTTTAATTCATATTGTCCCAAGCGTATATGAGTAAGAAAAAAACCTGTTAGTTTTGATTGGCTGCCCTATTTTACTTGGAGGTTCAGGGTCAGTGATGGACAAATCTATAAAGCTTATGACATTTGTCCTTTTTACGTTTAACATGTAGGCTTTCATGACCAATATCATCCATAATATAGTTTTTTTGGGTTAGATCGCGTAAATATATAAATGTTTCATTAAACCCACCACCACCCGACACAGCCAATGAGTAAGGTTTGTCACGTAAACAGAACATGCCAATCCGTTACTAGTGCAGCACACTGGTGTGTTACCTGAAAACTTTACTAATTGGCTGTTGGGTGGTGGTGGGTTTAACGACACATGTACATATTTACGCGATCAAACCCCAAAAACATGTATTATGGATACTTTTTACAATTCAGCGAATATAATTAATATGCTATTGGGTTAACGAATCCATCCAAAAAAAGCAGCATTGATCATTTGAATGTATGTTCAAAAATATTTATAAAATCTAAATCAACAGATTTCATTTGGTTGCCTTTTTACTGACGACTCGAACAAAAATGTATGGCTCTAACATATGTGTGTGAAGAATTCGGCTTGTTGTAACTCATTCCCGAATTTGCAGCACCCGATTATGATTGTGCGTGTTTGAGTTGCATCCTGATTGCACTCAAACGGTGGGTTCGCTCGATTTTCCACGGTGATATTTCCCCGTTTGGACTCCGACGAAATTCAATCTCATATGGGATTGAAAATGCCCGGTGCTTCGTTGGCGTTGTCACCCATCCAAACGCAACACGGACGCATGAGAGAAGTGGTCCGTCGCTTAGCGCCCGTGTTCAAGGCTACCGTGTGCCATCTGTTATACCCACGTGAATATAAATAAAGTGAGAGTCTGGGCGAATGACGTAACCACATCAAATTTACCTTAAGAGCCATAACTACAGGCCGCATCGCTGTAATAGACCACCCGTTCAATAGCCCAGTACCACACCTGCAGAACTTATTATGTAGCAGGGGTGGATAAAACCTAATTTTTTCAGATCCGAATTTGAGGTTTAAGGTTCAAACCTTAATAAACTTAATAAACCGAATAAACCTCATGGTTTTATTTGCAATACTCCCAGATCAGTACTAGTCCTCCTCCGACGAGTCCATTTCGTCGCCCTCGGACATATAACTGCATTCGGCGAACACCGCATAGTTGCTCTTGAGGTAGACCAACTTCTCCACCGAACTGAGCGTCAAGCTGTTCCTGAGCTCCCTGTGTATGAAGCCCTTAGTTGAGAAGTTGCGCTCCGAGGCTGCAGAGGATGTCGCCATCGTGAACAGCTTTATGCCGATCTTCTGAAGTTCGAGCCAGGCCACGCCGTCAGACTGACAATACTGCAAAGGTGTCTTACGTCCTTTGAGCAGCATAATGAATCTAAACCCCTGGTATCCTCCTGCTGCGCCGAAATGACATACTCTGTGAGCTGCATAAAGAGCGCCTCTTGCCTCTCGTTATCAACCACCCTCTCATCGTCAATCGGTGTCTCCAGTAAGATGTTCTCCAGCTTTTTTCGATTAGCCAGGCTCAAGCCCTCTCCAATGAAGTTATGATCTAACAGATACGCCAGTCCATGGGCCTTTCCGTACATGAACTGAAAGCGTCTTGCTGCCAACTTAATCAAGTAGTTCATCTCTTCAGTGCTCGCATGACCGTCTTCGTGCAGCTTGGCAACTCAGCAGGGAGGGCATGAAAATCAAGCAAGACTTCAGAGTCTGCGTCGATGGGCGTGAGAATGGCAAGGGACTTTTGCAGGGACTAAGTCATCGCTCATAATGATGGTCTTAATTCGCATGCGCTCGGATTTCTGAGCTGCCGTCCCCTTGATGAAGTCGCGAGCTGTGACAATGGAATGCAGAATCCTCTCCGACGACAACAGCGTCTTGCAACAGCCATTGATCATTCCCCAAGTGTAGGAGCTGGCCGGACCAACACTCGAACGCCAGTTATCTTCTGTTCAGCCTGCAGCTGTGGCTTGAGAACGTGACTGTTGTGAAACAATTTGATCGTGTCCATGCACCCCACGTATGTGAGTTCTGATTGGCTGGCTTTCCTCGTCTTCGTGGCAGAGAATATGTTCTTGACAAGGAAGTTCAGACCATGTTATGTACAGCCTTGGAAATATGAGGATGGGTGAGCCTTCAAGAGCTGTCCCCACGCATTCAGTTGGTGGATGTGTTGTCGGTGACCGCGCCAGCGAATGTCTTCGGATGGGACACCACCACACGTTGAAGATCCAAGGCGATCCAGTCAGCGTTGTGGCCCTGCTCTCCAGTGGACACCGACTCGAGAAACAACGTTGTGGACGGCTATGTGACCATGTAGTTATCATTCTTGATGTTTGACCACGCATCAGATGTCAGGCAAACACTCTTATTGTCCAGGACGGTGTCAACCTTCTTCTTCATGTCGATGTACGCCCTGTCGAGCAATGGTCCGCCCAGCCTCTTCCTGTTCGGCACCACTGCATCTGGGCGAAGGGCCTTCACAGCGATCACCAGGTTCTCTCCTCGACCCGCTGGAACGACGTGCCCGAGACAATGGAATGCATTGATATGACCTGCTCGAACTTCTCCTTCATTCACTTATCGAGCTTGGGTATTGGGTGATCTTTGATCGATCCTTGCTTCATCGACGAAGCATTCGATGTAGATGGAGTTGAGCTGCCACTTGCCATCAATGGCTTCGCCCGCTTCTTATTCGAGGCATACCACTCGGGACAATCATCTATCTCGGTGCCATTCATTGCCCTCCGAAAAGCGCCGCATGCATTCAGGTGCCTCATCGCCTGCTCACTCTTCTTGTGATGGTTGAATCTGGTGCGACAATGTTTGCAGATGGCACTCTTCAACTTGTGCGGTTCCGGATCATCGGTGAAGTAGTGCCAAAACTGGCCCATCAAGCGTCCTCTGGCCTTCGCTGCGTTCGCCGACGCCCCGTCGGCCACTCCATCCT
>NW_024704885.1:0-30155 GCF_018977255.1 Callorhinchus milii
ACTGACCATCTACAGCCTTCTGGTGGAGTGAATTCCATAAATTCACTGCTCTCTGTGTGAAGAAATGTTTCCTCAACTCTGTTCTAAAAGGCTGACCCTTCATTTTAAGACTGTCACCCCCTGGTTACAGATTCTCCTACCAGGGAAACAGTCCCTCTGTGTCTACTTTATCAGCCGTTTAAGAATCTTATATGTTTCAATAAGATCCCCCTAATTCTTCTGTACTCGAGAGAATATAGCCCGAGTTTATTCAGCCTATTCTCACAGGTCAGTCCCCTCATCACATGAACTAACTTAGTGAATCTACGCTGCACCTCCTCGAGGGTATGTATGTCCTTTTTTTAAATAATGAGACCCAAACTGCACACAATACTCCAGGTGCGGTCTCACCAAAGGCCCTATACAGTTGCAGGAAGACTTCCCTACTCTTGTCCTCTGATCCTTTTGAAATGAACGCTAACATGCCGTTCGCCTTCATAGTTGCTGCTGCACCTGCAAAGTGAGACTGGTGTATAAAGAGTGTACACCACTTTTGGTGAGTGTTTCTGTGTGTGTGTATATTGTGTGTGTTTGTGTGTTTTTTGCGGATCTGTGTATGTGTATTTATGTGTGTGTGTTGTATTTGATTTTGTGTTTCTGTGTGTGTTTTTGTTTTTGTATGTTAGTGATTGTTTTTGTTGTTTGTTTGTGTGTACATGTTTGTGAGATTGTATATTTGTTTGTGTTTCTCAGTGTGTATTTGTGTATGTGTTTGTGTATGTTTATGTATGTTTGTGTATGTGTGTTTGTGTGTGTTTCTGTGTGCATATTTGTGTGTGTTTTTGTGTATGTATCTGTTTATGTATATTTATGTCTGTGTGTGTTGGAAAGTGATGTTGTTCCTGTGTGTGTTTGTTTGTTTTTGAGTGTGACTGTGTGTCTTTATGTGTGTTTCTATGTGTGTTTATGTTTTTGTGTGTGTATGTTTGTGATTGTTTGTGCATGTGTGTGCGTGTTTGTGAGTTTGTTTTTTCTATGTTTGTTTGATTGTTTGTGTGTTTCTGTGTATGTGTTTCTGTGTATGTTTATGTATGTCTATGTGTGTTTGTGTGTGTTTGTATGTGTGCTTGTGTGCTTTTTTTCTGTGTGTGTGTTTACACTCGTGGGATTGTGTGTGTTTGTGTGTCAGTGTTTGTGTGTTCGTGTGTTTATCGATGCTGGCGTGTGTTTCTGTGTGTGTTTGCGTATGTATGTGTGAATTTGTGTGTGTGTGTGTGTGTCTCTGTGTTTGTTTCTGTGTGAGTGTGTCTGTGTATGTTTGTGTGTGGGTCTGTGTGTGTGTATTTGTCTGCGGGTCATGTTTTTATGTATGTTTGCGTGTGTGAGTAAGTGCGTATCTGTTTCTGTGTGTCTTTGTGTCTGTGTTTGTGTGGTGGTGTGTGTGTCTATGTGCTTAGTGTGTGTTTGTGTGTGTATTTGTGTGCTGGTGTGCGTGTTTGTGTATGTGTGTGTGTGTGTGTGTGTGCGCACTCCTGCATCCTATCCGGCATCAAACAAACTGTGATTGACAGTGGGTTACACACACTGTGTTTACTCTGATCCCTGTTATGTCTCTGTGTCTCTGATCTCCAGGTTGGACAGTAACAATCTGACAGCGGATTGTACCGAGGATCTGACCTCCGCTCTCAGCACAAACCACTCACTGACGGAGCTGCTCCTGAATAAAAATAATCTGGGAGATTGTGGAGTGAAGCGACTGTGTGAGGCTCTGAGGAACCCGGAGTGTAAAATACAGAGACTGTGGTAAGTAACGCACTGCGTCTCCAGAGTCTGAATGTCTCCAATATCTCAATGTGTTTATTGTGACTGTCTGATCAGTGCGGCTGAATATTGTGACAGGAATCGGTGTGACAGTGTGAGGCCACAAACCATCGTTTACATCAAACTCTCAATGTGTATTAATGTGTGTGTCTGTGCAGGTGTGTGTGTCTTTATGTGTGTGTGTGTATGTGTCTCTGTGTGTCTGTGTATGTGTATGTGTGTGTGTGATTGTTAGAAAAATTTGTAACTCTCCCCAACAATTTTAAAATGATACGATTCCAGTTTACCTATTGGTTGAGTTCAGTCACTATATTCAGATCAAAATAGGAGGTAATGCACAAGTAAATGAAACAATAAAATAATACACAATACACAAAACTGTACCGAGCGGATTCCTGTCACAGCACTGGTCGTGTCCCGCACTGCTCCGCTACCGTTCCCGAGAGATATCTAACACACCTTTGTTTAAAGACACCTTAATAACTCCAGACAAAGCTGTCTTTTTTAAGAAAAACAACTCCTTATATGGTTATATCCTTAGTATGTTTCAATTTCAATTCTCCCTTTAACCACATTTGATTCTCTCCTCATCAGTCCCTTTGTCCAGTGTGTAAGTGTGAACAGACTTTCTGTGTCCTTGTAAGTCCTCACCTTATGTTGCCATTGTTTTGGGTTCTGCCTTCAGTTACTGAGCTTTGCCGCCTTTGCACTTCTATTTTAGATTCTTAAACCACACTTTAACATTAATCCATGACAACACTGTGTGTATGTATGTCTCTGTGTATGCGTGTGTGTGTACGTATGTGTGTGTGTCAATGCATATGCTTTTGTGTGTGTGAGTGCGTGTGTGTGTCTGTTTGCTTGTCTGTGTGTGTGTGCGTTTGCCTGTGTATGTGGGTCTATGTGCTTTTGTGTTTGCTTTCGTAAGTGTGTGTGTATCTATGTGAGCAATTGTTTGTGTGTGTGTTTGTCTTTGTTTCTGTGTTTGTGTTTGTGCGTGTGTTTTTGAGTATATCTGTGTATATATTTTGTGTCTCTCTGTCGGTGTGTGTTTGTATCTGCAGAGTTTTTTGTGTCTCAGTGTGTAATTGTGTTCGACTGTGTTTGCTTGTGTGACTTTGTGCTTGTGAGTGTGTGTGTGTCAGAGCCTTGGAACGTCCGATATGAAAGGCGATATACAACTGTAATCTTGTTGTTGTTGTTGTTGTGTGCGTTTGTGTATGTTCCTGTGAGTGTGTGCGATTCTGTGTGTGTTTGTGTGTGTTCCTGTGAGTGTGTGCGATTGTGTGTGTGTATCCCAGGAGATCGAGTTCAAGAACCTCGTCCTCTCCTTTAAGGTCATCCATGTCCTCGCCCCCTCCTCCCCTCTCTGACCTGCTGACTCCCTACCAACCTGCCCGCTCCCTCCGTCCAGTGGGCTCTGGGCTGCTCCGTGTCTCCCGCCCGACCCGCCCTCCCATCGGTGTCCGGGCTTTCAGCCTCTCTGCCCCACACTCTGGAACTCCATCCCACGGTCCCTTCCCCTCACTTCCTCTCTTGTCTCCTTCAAGGTCGGTCTCAAGACCCTTCACTTCGATCGAGCCTTTGGTCTCCCTCCCACCTCTCTGCCTTCCTTCACTCCTACCACACCCCTCCCACACCCCTACACCACCCCTGTGTTTTGTGTGTGCGTATTGGTGAGTTTGTTTTTATGTGTCTTTGTTTGTGTGTTTCTGTGTGTATTTGTGCGTGTGATTTCGTGTGTATGGTTATGTATGTTTGTGTATGCCTGTGTATGTGTGTGTGTGTAATTGTGTGCTTTTTTTGCGTGTGTGTGTTTACGTGTATGTTTGCGTGTGTTTGTGTGTGTCCGTTTTTTGTGTTTCTGTGAGTGTGTGTGTTTGTTTCTGTGTGTTTCTCTGTGTATATGTGTCTGTGTGTCTGTATCTGTATGTGTGTATTTGTCTGTGCGACTTGTGTTTGTACGTGTGTGTATGTGTGTGTTTGCGTGTGTTTCTGTGTGTGTCTGTTTACTTGTCTGTGGGTCATCTGTTGGTGCGTGTGACTGATTGTATTTGTCTGTGGGTCATGTGTTTGTTTATGTGTGTATGTGCATGTATGTGTGTGTGTTTGTTTGTTGCCATTTTGTTTATGTTTGTATGTGTGCTTGTGTGAGTGTTTGTGCTTATGTTTGCGTGTGTGTATGTTTGAGTCGTGTGTGTTGGACTGTGTTCGATTTTGTGTGTATGAGTTTGCGAGTGTTTTTGTGTGTGTTTGTGTCTTTCTGTGTGTGCGTGTGAGTTTGTGTGTGTATATATTTGTGTGTGTTTGTGTGTATCTATGTATGTCTATTTATATATGTGTGTTTGTATGTGCTGTGCTTCTGTTTGTGATTGTGTGTTTTTGAGTGCATCTTTATGTGCGTTTGTATGTTTGCGGGTGTTTGTATGTTCGTGTTTGTCAGTCTGTTTTCGTGTACGTTTGTTTGTGTGGTTCTGAGTGTGTATTTGTTTGTGTTTGTGTGAATGTTTATGTATGTTTGTGTGTGTATGCGTGTTTGTGCGTGCGTGGGTTTTTTTCTGTGTGTGTTTGCGTGTGGTTGTGTTTGTGTGCATATGTGTGTGCGTTTGTGTGAATGATTGATTGTTTGTGTGTGTGTTTGTGTTTCCTTGTGTGCGTTTCTGTGTGGGTGTTTGCGTACGTATGTGTTTGCGTGGGTGAGTTTTTGGGTGTGATTGTGTATGTTTCTGTGTGAGCGCGTTTGTGTGAGAGTGTGTGTTTTTTTGTCTGCGTGCGTGAGTGTGTGTATTTATGTGTGTCTGTGTGTGTCTGTGTGTGCGTCTCTCTGTTTATGTGACTCTATTTGTGTGTGTTTTTGTGTATTTTTCTGTGGGTCATGTGTTTGCGTGTATTTGCGTGTGTGAGAGTAAGTGTGTATCTGCGGCGATGTTTTTGTCTGTGTTTGTGTGTGTTGGTGTGTGTGTGTTTGTGTGTATGAACTCCTGCAACCTGTCCGGTATCAAACAAACTGTGAGTGACAGTTGGTTATACCCACAGTGTTTACTCTGATCCCTGTCATGTCTCTGTGTCTCTGATCTCCAGGTTGGACAATAACAGACTGACCGATGGCTGCACTGATGATCTGGTCTCCGGTCTCAGTACAAACCGCTCACTGAGGTTCCTGGACCTGAGGTCTAACTCCTTCACAGACCGCTCTGTACCCGCTCTCCGCCGCCTCATACAGACCTGCACCAGTCTCGGGGAGATCTGGTGAGTGTTCGTGTCAGTGTTTAATGTGATAAACACACAGAGAAAGGGCTGTGTATCAGATTGGGAACAGTTTGAAGGGATTTATTTATTCATTAAACTGTGACATGAACAGTTTACAGTTTGTACCATTATCCCATGGGTTTATTTCCTGTTTAATGTGTTTCAGGCTGTGGGGGAATGGGTTCAGTTCAGACGGACGGAATCAGTTGGAGTCACTGCGGGGAATCAGACCTGGATTGTTAGTGTCAGTGAGAGTTTGACTGAGGCAGTGACTGTCCACACAGTCTGTGTAATATGGAATATATTCTGGACACTGTAGTGGCTGATTATTAAAGATGTTGATCCTGATTCCTCTCCCATCTCTGCTCTGGGGACAACAACAACAACAAGATTCCATTTATAAAGCGCCTTTCACGTCAGGAGGACGTCCCAAGGCGCTGCACAGTTGGGTCATAACCCGAGCAGGGGGGAAATGGTCAGGGTGAGGGGAGGGAAGGGAGGTAGCGAGGAGGGGGGAAATGGTCAGGGTTAGGGGAGGGAAGGGACGGAGCGAGGAGCGGGGAAATGGTCAGTGTGAGGGGAGGGAAGGGAAGGAGCGAGCAGGGGGGAAATGGTCAGGGTGAGGGGAGGAAAGGGAGGGAGCGAGGAGCGGGGAAATGGTCAGGGTGAGGGGAGGGAAGGGAGGGAGCGAGGAGGGGGAAGAGAGTCGAGAGGGGAGCTGAAGGCACGGTCAAAGAGAAAGGTTTTGAGACCGGCCTTGAAAGAGGAAAGGGAGGAAGCGGCGAAGGCACTGGGGGATGGAGTTCCAGAGCCTCGGGGCTGAGAGGCTGAAGGCCACCAATGGTAGGGCGATTGGGGCGGGGGACGTGGAGCAGACCGGAGCCGGAGGAACGGAGGGTACCGGCAGGTAAGTAGGGGGATAGTAGGTCGGAGAGGTAGGAGGGAGCAAGGCCGTGAATGGCCTTGTAGGTGAGGATGAGGATCTTGAAATCAATACTCTGGGGGATGGGGAGATAGTGGAGGGGAGCGAGGGTGGGAGTGATGTGGTCGCGGTGTCTGGTGCGGGACAGTACACGAGCTGCAGAGTTCTGAATGACCTGCAGTGTGGAGGGAGGTGGCGGGAAGGCCGCGAGGAGAGAGTTCCCATAGTCCAGCCTTGAGGTGACAAAGGCGTGGACCAGAGTTTCAGCCGCGTGAGGGGTGAGGTAGTGCCGTAGTCTGGCGATGTTTCGGAGGTGATGGAAGGCGGTGCCAGTTGTGGTGCGGATGTGAGGGAGAAAGGACAGCTCAGGGTCGAACAAAACGCCGAGGTTCCTGACTGGCTTTGCGAGGTGGAGAGTGCAGCCTTGGATGCTGATGGTGTCAGCGCCTGAGGTGCGGAGGCGCTGACGTGAGCCAATCAGGAGGGCCTCGGTTTTTCGCACGTTGAGCTGAAGAAAGTTGTCTCTCGTCCAGGACTCAATGTCGGACAGGCAGGCTGTCAGGACATCGGTGGTCGTGGAGTTGAGAGTAGAGGAGGAAATGTAGAGTTGGGTGTCATCCGCATACATGTGGAAGTTAACTCCATGTCTCCGGATGATGTCACCGAGGGGGAGCATATAGAGGGTGAAGAGGAGGGGACCGAGGACAGAGCCCTGAGGGACACCACATGAGACAGTGCGGGGGGTGGAGGAGAAGCCATTCGTCGAGACGAAATGAAGACGATGAGAAAGGTACGACCTGAACCATTCAAGGACAGTGCCTTGAAGGTTCAGGTGGGAGAACACGCGGTGGAGTGGTAGCGTGGTCGACCGTATCGAATGCTGCCGATAGGTCGAGGAGGACGAGGAGGCAGAGGGAGCCCTGGTCACAGATGGTCAGGATATCGTTGGTGACCTTGACCAGGGCAGTTTCTGTGCTATGGGCAGCACGGAAACCTGACTGAAGGGGTTCGAAAAGAGAATGGGTGGAAAGGAAAGAGCGCAGTTGGGAGGCGACAACTCTTTCCAAGACCTTGGAGAGAAAGGGGACGTTGGAGATGGGCCGGTAGCTTGATAGCTGCGACGCATCAAGGGAGGGTTTTTTCAGGGTGGGCGTGATGATGGCAGTTTTTAATGGAATGGGGACAGAGCCAGAGGAGAGGGACAGGTTAATGATGTCAGTGATATGTGGGGCAAGAAAGTGGAGCTGGGAGATAAGGAGTGGAGTGGGGATGGGGTCAAGGGAGCAGGTGGTTGGTTTTAGGGATTGGATGAGTTCAGTGACAGAGGGTGGGGAAACGGGTAGGAAGGTGTGTAGGGGAGGATGGGTAGGAGTCGGAGTGTGGGAGGGAAGGGGTGGGTGGTGGGTGGAAGTTGGAGGGGAAGTGACGCGGAGCGGATTCCCTTGATCTTGGATTCAAGGAAATCCAGCATCTCCTCGCAGTGAAGGTTGGAGGAGATGACCTGCGCGGAGTGGCGGGGGGGACGGAGGAGTCGGGTTGTGGTGGAAAACAGTAGCCTGGGGTTGTTCTTCGCCTCCAGCATTATCCTGGAGTAGAAGGACGACTTGGCCGAGGCTAGAGTGGAGCGGTAAATTTTGAGGAGGTCCAGCCAGATTTGTCGGTGGACCGTTAGGCCAGATTTGACACAGGTGCGTTCAGCAGCCCGCACCTGGCTTTTCAGTGAGCGGAGGTGGGTGGTGTACCAGGGGGAGGAGCGGGAGTAGGAGACAGTGCGGGAAGTGATGGGGGCAAGAGTATCGAGTGTGGAGGAGAGGGTATTGTGGAGGAGGGAGAGAGGAGAAGAGGGGTCGGTGAGGGTTGAAGGCCAGAGGGAGAGGAGTTCAGAGGACTCCAAGGCATCGGTTAGGGATTGTGGGGGTAACTTCTTCCAAGGGCGGTAGAAGATGGTGGTGGGTCTGGTGGAGGTGGGGAGGGGGGTGGAGGTGGTGAAGGAGATGAAGTAGTGGTCAGAGATGGCCTTGTCGGTAATAGTGACATCCGAGACACTGAGGCCCCGGGTGATCACCAAATCGAGTGGGTGGCCGTGACTGTGAGTGGGGGAGTTTATGTGTAAGGAGAGGTTGAGTGAGGAGAGCAGGGAAGAGAAGTCTGTGGAGATGGAGCAGGAGGGGGTGAAGTGTAGGTTAAAGTCGCCCAGGATGATGAGGCGATCGGAGCAGAGGCAAAGAGATGTGAGGAGTGTTGAAATGTCAGAGATGAAGGTGGGAGAGGTTTTAGGGGGCCGGTAGAGGAGGAGGATTTTAAGGGAGAGGAATGAGGGGTGGGAGAGTGTGAGGTGCTCAAAGAGCCAGTGGAGTAGGGGGATAGGGCAAGTGGTGTCCTTGAGATAAGGGCAACACCACCGCCACGGCGGTTGGGGCGGGGGATGTGGTGGGAGGTGTAGCCGGGTGGCGTGGCCTCCGTGAGGGGGAAGGTGTCGCCTGGGGTGAGCCAGGTTTCTGTTAAGGCCATGATATCAACGTTCTCATCAAGGATGAGATCGTTGATGACCAGGGCCTTGTTGCAGAGGGAGCGGACATTTTGCAGTCCGATGTGGAGGGAGCGGTTGACAGAAGGGTGTGTGGGAGGGGAGGGGGGTCCAGGTTGTGAGGCAGGGGTGGGGGGAATGGGGATGAGGGAGGAGAGGTTGACTCCCCGGGTCTGTGTCCGGGGTGGGTGGCGAGTGTGGTGGGGAATGGGGCAGTCGGTGTGGCTGCTGCTGGACAGCCAACGCCGAGTGCCACGGTGAGCCCGGCGGAGGATTCCCAGGCTGGAACAGAGGGAGGTTGTGGGAGGGTCAAGTGGGGATAGAAGACGAGAGGGACGGAGAGAGAGGAGGAGAGAGCGGGAGAGATGCAGAGGGGGGAGGGTTTGGGGGAGAGAGGAGGGGGGAGGGAGGGAGGGGTGAGGGGGCTCGGGTCAAAGCGGCAGCCATAGTGCGCACGCGGGGACCGGGAGCGAGCGGTCAGGTGGATGGCATTATCCCGCAGATTGGGGCATCGAACCCAACAGGACCATAGTGGGCTCTGATGTGAGCCCTGGGGGGGGGGGGGGGGCGCAGAGGGTTTTTTTTTTTTTTGTGCGGGCGCACGCACCTGAAAACTAATCTATGACGTCGCAGTTCCCGCGCTCCGCCCCCACACCACACCCCCCCCCCCCCCCCGGGGCTGAACTCGCTCCGGCGTCGAGTTTAGGTACCTGGGTCAGTAGGCCCAGGCTCCTCCCCGCGCTGTCCTGCCGCCGCTCCCCGACTGGATAGAGTGCTCGCGAGAGAGTGTGCTCGGAAAAGAGAGATTCCGCGAGAATGCTCGCGCGAGCGTGTGTCCGAGAGAGTGCACGCGAGGGTGTGCTCGAGAAACGGAGATTGCGTGCGAGCGTGTACATGCGTGAGAGAGATTGCGCACGACAGAAACTTCGCGAGTGTTTGCGCATGACAGAGCGGCAGCGCAAGAAAGTGTGCGCGCACAAGAGTGTGAATGGGAGGATGTGTTTGCGTGGGAGAGTTCACCCGAGAGACAGAGAGAGTGCGTCGAAAAGAGTGTGCGGGAAACTGTATTCGCGAGAGATATTGCACGCGTCAGACAGTTCGCGCAAGAGAGATTGCATGAGGCAGAGTGTGCGCCGAAGATAAGAGTGTTAGCACAAGAGAGTGTGCGTGCAAGAAATTGTGAGCCCGAGAGTGTGCACACGAGAGAGTGGACGCGAAGAGAGAGTGCGCGTGACTGTGCTCCCGAGAGACGGACTGCGCAAGAGAGATTGAGAGCGAGCGACACAGTGGGGGAAACAGGTTACGCGTGAGAGGAATTGTGCGTAAGAGTACACCCGCAAGAAAGTTTCCGCCTGAGAGAGAATATATGTGCGACAGAGTGTACATCAGAGAGATTTCATGCGAGAGAGTGTGTGCCGAGGACAAAGAGACTGTATGAGAGAGTGTTCGTATGAGAAAGTGTGCGTGTGACATATTATGCCTCTGCGAGTGATTACCCAATAGAGATTGCGCGTGCGAGAGACTACGCACGAGAGAGTGTGAGAGAGAAAAATTGCGCGAGAGAGATTACGCGTGAGAGATTTTCTGCGCGAGAGAGAAGGGCGAGGCGACAGATTGCGAGTGAGAGACAGTGCGTCCAAGAGAGTGTACGCGAAATGACGGCTGCGCGAGCGTGTGCAGGAGTGAGTGTACTCCAAGAGACAGAATGCGTGAGAGAATGTGTATTAAAATTGTGTGCGTGAGAGAGTGTTCGTGATAGAGAGAGCGAGTGCGCCGAAGAGAGAGATGCTGACCGAGAGTGCGCATGCGAGAGATTGTTTTCATGAGAGAGTGCGCAAGAGAGATTTCGCGCGCGCGAGAGAGTGTGCAGGCAACAGAGTGTGATCTCGAGGGTGTTTACAACGAAGAGAGAAAGATTGCGTGATTGAGTACGCGTGCAACCGAGTGTGCTCACGAGAGAGAGTTCGCGCGACGGATTGCCCGCAAGACATTGCGCACGAAAGAGTGTGCACGAGACAGAGTGCATAAAAGAGTGTGTATGAGGAAGAGAGTGGGAGAAATACAATTTAGAGAGCGTGCTCATGATGGAGTGCGAGCGAGAGAGAAAGAGTGCGCTCAAGTGATTGTGCGCCGTAGCCAGAGACGCTGTATGAGTGAGAGAATGCATGCAAGAGAATGTGCGAGCGACAATCTCGTGTGAGAGAGAGTGTGCGCAAGGGAGAGTGCGCGTGCGAGAGACTATGCGTTTAATAGAATGTTTGCGAGTAAGAGAGACTGCGCGTGAGAGAAATCACTCGTGCGAGAAAGGTTGCACGCGAGATATTGCGCGCGATAGATATTGTGCACAATAGAGAGTGCGAGTGGGAGACATTGCGCGCAAGGGAGAGATTAAGGTTGAGAGAGAGTGTGTGCGAGAAAGTTTTCGGGCGAGAGGGTACGCGCGAGAGATTGCGCACGAGCGAGGATATGAGCTGCTGAAACCCTGGTTCACGCCTTTGTCACCTCAAGGCTGGACTATGGGAACTCTCTCCTCGCGGACTTCCCGGCCCTCCCTCTACACTACAGGTCATTCAGAACTCTTCAGCTCGTGTACTGTCCCATACCAGACACCGCGACCACATTACTCCCATCCTCGCTCCCCTCCACCGGCTCCCCATCCCCCAGAGGATTGATTTCAAGATCCTCATCCTCACCTACAAGGCCATTCACGGCCTCGCTCCCTCCTACCTCTCTGACCTGCTATCCCCCTACCTACCTGCCCGTACCCTCCGTTCCTCTGGCTCCGGTCTGCTCCACATCCCCCGCCCCAACCGCCCTACCATCGGTGGTCGGGCCTTCAGCCTCTCAGCCTCGAGGCTCTGGAACTCTATCCCCCAGTGCCATCGCCGCTTCCTCCCTTTCCTCCTTCAAGGCCGGTCTCAAAACCTTTCTCTTTGACCTTCAGCCTTCAGCTCCCCTCACGACTCTCTTCCCCCTCCTCGCTCCCTCCCTTCCCTCCCCTCACCCTGACCATTTCCCCCCTCCTCGCTCCCTCCCTTCCCTCCCCTCACCCTGACCATTTCCCCAATGCTCGGGTCACGACCCAACTGTGCATCGCCTTGGGACGTCCTCCTGACGTGAAAGGCGCTTTATAAATGGAATCTTGTTGTTGTTGTTGTTGTGAGGCAGTCCACGAGAGAGTGAATGCCGACGAGAGTAAAACTGCGCGAGAGAGTTTGCGTCAAGAGAGTGTGCGCGCGAAGGAACGTTCGTGCGAAAGAGTGATTGCACGTGAGAGGGAGACAGACTGCGGCTAAGCGGAGAGACAGAGTGCTTGCAATAGAAAGTGCGCACTAGAGTGAGAGTGTGCGAGTGTGTGCGGGCAAAAGCGTGTGCACACAAGAGTGTGTGAGCTCCAGAGAGTATACAACGAAGAGGTAAAGACTGCATAAGAGAGTGTGCGTGTGTGGGCGATAGTGCAAGTGCGGGAGTGCGCGCGAGAGAGAGTGCGCAGGAGAGAATGTGAGTTCGAAAGTGTGTGCGCCCAAGAGAGGAAGACTGCACGAGAGAGTGTGCAAAGTTAAATTGATCATTTTCTATTCACGACTGCTAGTGGGACACTGCTGCGCGCAATTGGCTGCCGCGTTTCACACACAAATGTATGGTCAATTCACTTTCTGTGAAGCGCTTTGAGACGTCTCGAGGATGTGGTAACTCTCTGTATCAAGTGCCAGTTTTATTATTATTATGATAACGTATTGCAATGACAAAGGCAGTCTCAGCGTATTCAGTTTTATTAAGCAGTGTTAATTAATAGATTCTATAATATTTGGTTGATATTTATTATGGGTTTATATATTCGATTGTCTTGTGCGTACAATAAAATGTCGGCTCCACATCAGTAGTCTCTGGGACGTCTCCCGGCGTGAAGGGCGCTATATAAATGCCAGTTGCTGTTGTTGCTAAATATGGATAATAATGGATGATGTTAATGACATTAATATAATAACAATAATGACAAAAGGAATAATAATGAAAATAATAGCAAAAATATCAATGATAATCGTAATAACAATACAATTAAAATAACAACAAAAATAAAGTAATAAAAACTAGAAATATAATATTAATAACAATGATGGGCGTGTCTCGCTCCTGTTAATCACTGGTTACCAGGGAGACAGTGGGCGTGTGTCTCCCTCCTGTCAATCACTCGTTATCAGGGAGACAGTGGGCGTGTGTCTCCCTCCTGTCAATCACTCGTTATCAGGGAGACAGTGGGCGTGTGTCTCTCTCCTGTCAAACACTCGTTATCAGGGAGACAGTGGGCGTGTGTCTCTCTCCTGTCAAACACTCGTTATCAGGGAGACAGTGGGCGTGTGTCTCTCTCCTGTCAATCACTGGTTACCAGGGAGACAGTGGGCGTGTGTCTCCCTCCTGTCAATCACTCGTTATCAGGGAGACAGTGGGCGTGTGTCTCTCTCCTGTCAATCACTGGTTACCAGGGAGACAGTGGGCGTGTGTGTCTCTCCAGTGAATCACTGGTTACCAGGGAGACAGTGGGCGTGTGCCTCTCTCCAGTCAATCACTGGTTACCAGCGAGACAGTGGGCGTGTCTTTCAGGGAAGGCGAGCAGCCGCGCTGACGTTACTTGAGGGCGGGAACCTGGAGAAAGTCGACGTGTTGACGTTACCTGATGGAGAGCCTGTGGGAGAGACGTGCTGACGTCACCGCGTTTGGTTGGTAGAGTGGAGAGAAAAAATCGATGGCGGAGCGGAGACAGAGACAAAGCGAGAGAGAGAAGGAGATAGTGGCCAAGGAGAGTGAGGAGAGAGAGAACAAGAGAGGTGGAGAAGGAGAGAGTCCAATCGAAAGAGAGAACGAGGTAGGAAGAAAAGGGAAAAGAGAACAAGGGAGGGAGGGAAGAAGGAGAGAGTGTAAGATGGCGGTGGCAGGAGGAGGAGGTCGGTTCTTTCACTCTCTCTCTATCTGCCTTTCACATTCACTCTCTCGCTCACTCTCTCACTTTCTCTCTTACACTCACCCTGTCTCTATCTCTCTCACATTCACCCTCTCTCTGTGTCGCTCATAATCTCCCTCTCTCTGTCTCACACTCACCCTCTCTCTGTCTCTCACCATCTCTCTCTATCTCTCATACTAACCCTCTCTCTGTGACTCTCACCATCTCCCTCTCTCTTTCTCTCTTACACTCACCCTCTCTCTGTGTCTCTCACCATTTCCCTCTCTCTGTCTCTCTCACCGTATCTCTCTCCCTCTCTGTGTCCCTCTCCCATTCTGTGACATGAAGATCACAGCCACACACGGGAAACAACAGCTCCCAGCATGCTTCATGGCTCAGCCCCCTGGTGACTGGGCCGATACGCCCGGGGCAGCCTGGGAGCTGTAGTCAGTTTGTGACAGACTTTACCTCGCAGTCTCCCTGTCTCTCCGCCCCAAACACAGTCTCCCCCCCCCCACACACACATTCTCCTTGTCTTTCTCTCACACACACATTCTCCCCGTCTCTCCCACAAACACACAGTCTCCCTGTCTCTCCCACAAAGACGCACAGTTTTCCAGTCTCTCCCACGCACACACACAGTTTCACTGTGTCCCCCACACACACAGTCTCTGCTCCCCACACACTCAGTCTCCCTGTCTCTCCCCCACGCACACAGTCGTGCTGTCTCTCCCACACACAGCGTCTCCCTGTCTCTCCCACACACACAGTTTTCCAGTCTCTCCCCCCATACACAGTCTGCCCGTCTCTCCTCCTCACACACAGTCTTCCAGTCTCTCCCACACACACAGGTAGTCTCCCTGTCTCTCCCACACGCGCACACCTTCTCGCTGTCTCTCTTTCACACACGCAGTCGCTCTCTCTCTCTCTCTCACAATCTCTCTGTCTCTCTCACGTACACACAGTTTCCTGTCTCTCTCTCTCACACACATAGTCTCCCTGTCTCTCCCCCACACACACAGTTTCCCTGTCTCTCTCATACACACAGTCTCTCTTTATCTATAACACAATCTCTCTCTCTCTCTCACACAGTCTCTCTGTCCCTCTCACAAATAGTCGCTCTGTCTCTCTCACACGGTCTATTTGTCCCTCTCACAAACAGTCTCTCTGTCACTCACATACAATCTCCCTGTATCTCTCACACACACAATCTCTCTTTCTCTCTCACAAACATTCCTGGAATTATTTGAGCCAGGTCTCTGTTACAGGCACTACAACGTAACCTCATGTGGCAACTTCAGCCTGGTATCTTAGTGGTCAAACTCCATGCATTTACGCACATTCACTCCAAGACTGATTGAGTCTGTTCTATTTATTCCTTCCTTTAACTGAATTACTCCTTATTACATTGCTACTTTTCTCTCCCAGCCCTCTATGTGACTTGTTTGTCCTCTCTAATGCTACATTCCGATTCATTTCCAACCTCGAAACTGGTTTAAACCCTTCGCCAAAGCACTAGTTAACCTCACTGCGAAGACATTGGTCCCATCCCTGTTCAGGAGTAACTCATCACCTTGTGCAGATCCCACCTGCCTCAGAAATGTTCCCAATGATCCAGGAACTTTCTGCACCATTTCTCCAGCCAGAGTCTATATGTTTGATCTGCTGTTTTGATACACAATAGCCATTGAGACAATGGGAGTAATCCAGAGACCACCACATTTGAGGTCCTACTCGTTAGCCCCGTCGCTGAGAGATGTGAGTAGATGTGATGTGATGCCATATTATATGCAAGGATTACTCTTCTGATCACTGAAATGACGAATGATTGCACTAACCACTACACTACAAGACTCCATAGATTAAATCACTCCATACAAATAAAATCCTCGCATACCATAAGAAAAGTACTATTCTGAATTTCAAATAAATGAATAAATGTGGAAGAAATTTGTTGCAAACTTTAGTCACTCTCTACGCTTGGCCTGGAAAAAAGATTCCTGATCCAACAGGTATAGAATAGACAAATGAGATTTGAATATTAGCAGTTCCAGATCCTCTAGTTGTTCCACAGTAAAACAACTAGAAAATTTTTTATATACAGATAGCCGTTGACGTCGGTAGCGCTTCACAAAGCGCTGTCAAATAACATCAAAGATATCGTATCAATCGGCACCATAACATGTAATAATATAATGATATAATATATAACGATATAATAATAATATAACGGTTAACAGTTTACGGCAATCCCATTAATATTTCAACTTTTGAGCAAGAAAGAAATCAGGGAGTACCTAAACAACTCAAGGTTAGTCTTTACAACAACAATAACATTAAATTTTTATGGCGCGTTTCACGTCGAGACTATGTCGCTAGCCATTGGAGAGATACTGTTTCGGACCCCAGCGGGGGGGCGGAGGTGGAGGGACGAGTTTTTGGAGGGCAGACGGTGGAGGGCAGTGGTTGGGAAGGAGGTTGATTTAAAGCACGGTCGAAAAGGAGCGTCTTGAGATGCGTCTTGGAGAAGCTAAGGGAGGAGGAGAGGCAGAGGGACTGCGAGATGGTGTTCCAGCAATTGCAGATTTATATCTTCCTTTCGATCATTGCCCAGGTCTCCTATTCCTCCAGGATCAATCTATCGGTTCCCACACAGTCGTCCATGTTTGCCTCCTCCTCCACCTGTCCTCCCTTATCCACCTTCGTGGGACTGCACTCGTATGGTTCGAGTCCTACTTAATCTCCACTTCATCTCGCGCCCCCGCCTGGTCACATGCGAGGTATCCCAGAGCTTCATTCTTTACCGATTTATTTTCCAATCTATACGGTACCTCTGTGCGATGTCATCCGTAGACACAAAGTAAACTTCCACATAAATGCTGACACGCAACTCTGCTTTGTCTCCTCCTGTATCGACTCCAGGTCCACAGATGTTCTATTTGCTTGTCTGGCAGGCATCAGGGCACGGATGAGAGCAAACTTCCTACAGCTTAATATAACCAAGACAGAAGCCATACTCTGGCTCACGTCAACGTCTTCACTTCTGCGGATTTGAACTCGTGGCTCTGCCTCAGACTCAACAAATCAGTGCACAATCTAGACCTCCAGTTTAACTCCCAGGTGTCCTTTATTCCTCACATTTAGTCACTGACCAGGACCGCCTTTCTTCACCTCTGCCACATTGCCCACCTCCGTCAGTACAGTTCCCCGAATGCAACCAAAATCCTCGTGCAATCATTTGTTACCTCCCACCTGTATTACTAAAATGCACTCTTCGTCAGTCTTCCCAGCTCCACAATGCGAACATTCCTGCTTATTGAGATCTCTGCAGCCCGTAAACTGACCTGGACCAAATTCCATTCCCCCATCTCACCAATTATGATCCTGGATCCACTGGCCCACAATCACTGAGCAGATTGTCCTAAAGAGCCTCACAGTCGTGTTCAAATTATTTCGCTCCTGGCACCTCACTACCTCTCTTCCTTTTCAAACATGATTACGGTCACCTCTCCCTCCAGCTGAGGGTCCGGCTTCGCCAAGTATTATTGCACTGCGACGCTAGCCTGAGTGGAGGGCGCTCTATAATATTGCTAACCGGTGTTGTGGTTGAGAGTTAGACTTACTGCAGTTATTTAGTTTTAAAGAGAAACGTTTCACAGGAGACCCTATTGGTCCTTAGAGAGGATATCCTCCTAACTTGCAAGTTCTTGTATCAAGGCCTCTTATTTATGTACAATATAATATAATCCAGGGTGAAAATTTAAACTCCGTAAAGTACTTTAGGATGCATCAGCACAGGAGAACAAGAGGGCATAGTGTTTGTGTTTCAAAGACAGACTTGTTTTTGTGGTAAGGCAGATCTCTGTTACATCTGGAAACCCATCAACATGCTGAAGAGAATCCAAACCAAGATCAGATTCCCATGCATCTCACATTCATAATGATAATCCACAGATAGATTGTTGGAATGTAATACACACTCCCACCCTAGAGGGACACATTCTGGTTTCCTAATTCCACAGGGATTGGTTGGCAAGAGCCAAGGCTAGGGGAAATCCAAATGTGTACGTTGTGGAAACTGCTGGAGCCTAACCCGCTAAAACTACAGCGTCTGCCATTAAAAAAAGACTGGATCTGGAACCGACATTCTGTTGTCAAGCTTGTCACCATATAAACTAGTCGAACAGTAAGGGGAAAGAATGACTGATATCAGCAAGTCAGTATATGGGCAGATCCATAGCCAGAGAGTTTACTCCGGTCAGTTACTGGTTGCTGAGTCTCAGTGAGATCCAGATATTAAATGGTGTGTTTGTGGAAATGCTGCTCTTTCTCTGTTAGCAATGATACAAACTTCAGGTCTGGGCTGGGTGGCTTGTGACTGTAACGTTCTAAAGGTGGTGGTACAAGTGATTCCAATACAAAATGGTTTTTCAACTCAAATTTAACGATTTGCACCATATTTACATAATCAAACCTCCGATTGTCACTGAAACAAACCACCCAAATTTGAGCTGTTGCTATATGCTTGTGGTGCGTTTTAGCTGTTTTTGAAGTACGTGTTGTTTTTGCGCTTTGCTCTCGTGCTTTGACTCTCAGTAGCGGAGAGGAACAAGAGGATGTGAGTTCAACTCTGCACATCCTCTGTGGTTACCCCAGCGCCTGGTTTCATGTTTCATTCTTTCTTCACAAGAAATGAGTGAGATGCCGGACAACAAACCGGGGCTGTTCACTGAAAATGCTCTGACTTCTCACGGTGGCCAACTAGGTCCCGGGGTGTTTGTGTGTGTGTGTGTAGTGAGGGCATTGGCCACACTGAGCTCTGCTTCTGCCGTGCTGTGTGTGACACCAACAGAATTAAAGTGAATCTGCTTGTGTCTCAGCCTGTGTTTTGGGGTCTATTCAGCTCTTTCTGTATGTATCTCTTTCTGCCTGACAGTCAGTCTATGTGTCTGTATCTATTTGTGTGGAAATGCACTTGTTTCTCTGTTGATCAAGATAGAAAGTGCAGATCTGGTCCGTGACTTCCCATTGTTGACCAGCTATGGATCAGGGTTGCCAATGGCTACACTGTGTGATCTGCTTCCCGAAATTCTTGTGTTTGTCTATATGTGTATGTCTCTCTGTGTATACATTTCTTTGTGTGTATCGTTTTGTAAGCATGTGTATATGTGTATCTTTGAATGTATCTGTGTGTAGGGAGGGCAGTACCCACATTGTGTGCCCTTCCTTATCCAGGCTGTGTGTGTAGGGAGGGCAGTGCCTACACATCGTGTTCTGTCTGTCCCAGGCTGCGTGCGTGTGTGTGTGTGTGTGTTTGTAAGGAGGGCAGTGCCTACTGTGTGCTCTGCATGTTCGGGGCTGTGTGTGTGTGATGGGGGGTGGGGGGGGGGCGAGTACTGTCCCCACACTGTGTGCTATACATGTCCTGGGCTGTAGGCGAGCTGAGCTGTGCATAACACCATCTGCATTAAACTTGTAGCTCCTGACAATTAGCTAATAGTTTACATCAGGGGGTCCAACTGGGTGTCCACAGCCTAATACAAACTTTGAACCATTTCCAACTTTGGGTCACCCACTCCCACCGGAACCTCCTCTCCTCAATCTCAACCCTGCCACCTCTTCCCATTAACCATCCCCCCAAATTCGTCCCACCATCCACCTCCTTCCCACGTACCTAATCGTATTGCATCTACACCCCCGCCGAACTTACATCTAATCCATGACCAGCGACTATCATCCCCCAAGCCGTCACCTCCTCCCCTCACCCACTCCACGCAACATCCACACCCTCTCACTCCGCTCGCCACCTTCTCCAACCATCCACTCCTTCCTGCACAATCAAGGATTCCCTGCCCCCTGTGACTGGTCTACACTTCCAGGTCCTGCCAATGAGCCATGCTGGGGTGTCAGCAGCAGTGAGTTCCCTGGACTATTGTCGACCCTTCTGACTCATGAACCGGACTAGAGACCGTCAAAGATTGCTAGCATGATTCCGACATTCAATTGCCAGGCAGGTTATCTTGGACCTAGTTGAGCTCCAAGGAGACACAGGTCATGATTCTTCACTGAGAGACTAAGGAAAATCAGGAAAAATGTCCCGATGTCAGGCGTTTGAGAAAAACACAGCGCTGTACTGGGATGGCAGGAGGGAAAATGCGTGTTCAATAAGTGTGTTAATTGCGCTGAAGGAGCTGCTTTAATCCAACCAATCAGATGTTTCCAGCACACGATGAGGAATTGGAACCAACCAGGGTTCAGAGAGGAGATTGTGTCATCAGGAGTCGGGCAGACAGACAGAGAGCAACTTTGTGTCTGAGGAATTTCCTTTGCTCTGAAAAGGAGATCGGCAGCTCAGAGAGCGAGACAGGCCAAGAGGCGGCAATTGAACCCCGGCAACAACTGGACACGGAGAGCAGCACCAAGGTAGTCTCAGAGCATCAGTTAGCTCAACATCATTTACATTAACGTTTTACCTCAGCACCAGATTACATTAGATCTGCAGATTTGTGATGTCCTGTAGCTGATTCCAAGAACTTACCTTTACACAGCGCTCTTCGTAAGGTAGCTTTCTGAAGCACTTGACAGTGTTGGAGTCTGATCCTAATTTAGGGGGAGAGGGAGGGAGAGGTGACCTACAGCACGATGAAAAAATGAAGACAGGAATTGAAGTTGAGGAGGGAGTGGGCACCGAAGGTGTAACGCAGGCCACCAGGGGAAACTAGGAGGCCGGAGCCAGCCATGTGGAGGTAGTGGTTGATGGAGATATAGGGCGGGATTCTTTGCTGAGACGCTAAGGAACATCAGCAATAATGGCCCGATGTTAGGAATATGAGACAGAGCTGTTGAACTGTGATGGCAGGAGTGAAAGTGCGGGTTCAATAACGGTAATGGTCGGGAATGGGAGAGAGGAGGGGGGCGGAGGGGGGGTGGTTGTAAACATATCGTATAGGTAGGGAGGTGCGAGGGGAACAAATGATTTTGAAAAAGAATGAGAGTATCTTGAAATCGAAGATGAAAGCTTACTGGTCAGAGTGAGTCCTGTAGCTCAGTGGTTAGAGCACTCGCTTTGCAAGCGAGAGACCTGAGTTCAATTCCAGACAGCGGGAAACCTTGGGCAAGTTTCTTTACTCCACACGCCTAATAATAATCCATCCAAAACCAAAAAAAAAACAAAAATAAAATAAATTGGTCATTTTCAATCTACGATTGTTTGTGGGACATTGCCGCGTGCAATTGGCTGCCGGGTTCGCCCAAAAATATACAGTCAATTCACTTTACAGTGTGTTCTGTGAAGCGCTTTGGGACGTCCACCCGACGCGAAAAGCGCTATATCAAATGCAAGGATCATTATTATTATTAGAGCACAATCAAAATAGTACTCTCCCCCAAACGAGAGGAATTGTCTTCAATTCCCGGCAGAGCAAAACTTTGAGCAAATTTACTTACTCCACACACACACACACACTCCTCTGTTTACGTAGCTGTAAGAAGGAACCCGCATGTTAGTCGATTGATGGATTGCTCTCTGTGGGTAATAAACCATTATGTCTCTGTTTGTCTGCCTGTGTCTCTCTGTGGCTGTCTCTGTGTGTGTTTGTGCATGTGTGTTTGTGTGTGTATCTCTCTCTCTCTCGATGTATTTCCGTGTCTGTGCATCTCTGTATGTGTGTATTTCTCTATCTCTCTTTTATCTCTGTGTGTACCTCTGTATCTGTCTGTATGCGTCTCTCTGTATCTGTCTTTGTATGCCTCTGTATCTCTCTCTCTGTATATCTGTGTATGTCTGTACTTCTATGTTTGCGTGTGTCTCTGTATTTCTCGCACTGTCTCTGTGTATCGGTATTTGTATCGCTTTATCCTTGTGTAATTTTGTCTGTTTGTATGTGTGTTTCTCTCTCTCGGTATCCCTATCCGTGTCCATGTGTGCAACAGAATGTCTGTATTTAAAACTCGCTCTTCCTGTACGTGTTTCTCTCTCTGCGTATCTGTGTGTGTTTCTATGTTTGTGTGTGTGTCACTTTCTCTCTCTGTTTCACTGTATATGTGTGTGAGCGTATCTCTCTGCGTCTCCGTGTCTCTGTCTCTCTGTGTGAGTGTGTATCTTTATGTGTCTCAGCCTTTCTGTCTGTATGCCTGTGTTTGTCTGTCTCTCTGTTCATGTCTCTCCGTGTCTGTTTCAGTGTTTCTCGCTGTGTCTCTGTCTTTCTCTCTCTATGTCTGTGTGTTTCTATCTCACTGTTCATATCTCACGATGTGAGCGTTTCGCTCTGTGTCTTGTCTCTCTCTTCCCGTTTGTATGTATCTTTGTGTGTGGGTCTGTCTCTTTCTCTGTGTGTCTGTGTGTATCTCCGTGTATGGTTGTCTATATCTTTTTGTGTCTGTGTGTGTGCATGTTTCCCCATGTCTCTCTCTTTTTCTCTGTCTGTGTTCATGTATCACTCCTTGTCTCTGTATATCTCTATATTATTATATGAGTATATCTCTCTGTATGTGTTTATGTATGTCGCTCTATATGTGCACATTTGTTTCTCTCTCTCTCTGTATGTGCGCATCTCTGTTTCTCTGTTACCTGTAACTGTGTGATTGTATGTGTGTGTATTTTCCCCTCTCTTTCTGTCTGGTTCACTCTGTCCGTGTGCTTCTGTATATTAGTCTTTCTGTATTTAGCTTGTATGTGTGTGTGAGAGAGCGTTTACCCTTTATCTGTCTTCTCCCTGCCCCTGTGAGCATGCACTTATATTTGAGTACCTCCCTCCAAATTTGTCTGAGTGTGTAACTCTCTTTTTGCCTGTATCTGTGTGAATATCCCTACCTCTGTGTCACGATATCTCTCAAAGAGCGTCTCTCTGTGTGTGTAGCTCTCTATCTTTGTCGTTATGTGTGTATCTCCCGCTGTATGTGTCTGCCTATCATATGTATATATGTGTGCATCTCTCAACCCCCATCACTCTCTAATTGTTTTCTCATGTATGTGACGGTATGAGTGTGTCTGTGTGTGAATCTATGTATCAATCACTATTTGTGAGTGTCTCTGAATCAGATTCTCTCTCTCTGTTTCTCTCTGTGTGAATGTGTTTCTCTGTGTGTACGTGTTGTTCTGCGTACGTCTTTGTGTGTATATATCTGTGTATGTCTACGTGTGTGTGTATGCATGTCTATCTGTGTAGGTGTGGAGCTGCTATCACACATCAGGGTTTCCTAGGCCTCAGCATACAGAGCAGAAACACCTGAGTCTGTGACAGTCATTTTGAGCATCTGTTAATCTGCTAAGGCAAGATATAACCTGTGTTGTGTTGGTAACGCCAAGTCAACTCACTACAACATGGTTTACAGTTCAAACTAACAGCATTTACACCAAAACTACAATATCAACTGTCTGATTATCAGTAAACCAAACCGCCGTAGTTCGAGCTCTTGCTATATGTTGATGGCATTTGAGCTGCGTTTGATTTACATGTTCTGTTGTCCTTTGCTCTCGTGCTCTAACTGATAGCAGCAGAAAGGAACAAGAGGCTGTGAGTTCAGGTCTGCACATCCCTTGTGGTTAGTTATACTAGCGCCTGGTTTCCTGTCTTCGTTTACAAAGAAATGCAGACCAAGGACGAGGAGCTTTAACTGTTGACAGATAACCAACTGGCTTCTCATTGTGGCCATATGGAGCAGGGAGGGCAATTCCCTGTGTCGTGGGCTGTCTTTGTGTGTGTGTATGGATGCCAATGCCCCCACTGTGTGCACTGCCTGTCCTGGGATGTGTGTGTATGGGGAGGGCAGTGCCCACACCAAGTGTTCTACGTGTCCCGGGGTGTGTGTGTGTGTGTTTTGGGAGGGCAGTGCCCACACCGAGTCTTCTACCAGTCCCGGGCTGTGTGTGTGTGTGTGTGTGTAGGGAAGCCAGTGCAAATAATTCGTAATCTACCCTGTCCCAGGCCGTTTGTGACACTAGCAGCATTAAACCAGCCGTAACTGATAATCCACCAACAGCTTAAAAACAGAATATATATTTATTTAGTGATATATATTTACACTTATTTAAACAGAAAGGAAACAAAAGCAATTTACTATTATCCCGTTTCAGGATGTGACAGAGCAGCCCAATGTAGCGATCTCGGGGGGGGGGGGGGGGGGGCTTGTGTGCGGCCTTCACTGCGCTCCCACTTTGCTGAAGGGACCAAAGCTGCCACACGTCAGAGTCCTTCCAGCCTTTGTAGGGCGCAGTTATAAGGTAGGTTTTATGCTACAATCTCTGTAGTGCTGTGTATGGTGAATCCATCGGAATCTCTGCTACGGAACCCCTTTTAAATGTGTACCAATTATTTTATGTTTCTTTTCCCCATTCTTTCTCCCAAAATGCATCACCTCGCACTTCTCCACATCAAATTGCATCTGACGTGTGTCTGCCCACTTCACTAGATTGTCTGTGGCCTCCTGCCTTCTGCTGCCATCCACTTCACTGTTCAGCACATTCTCAAATTTCGTGTTATCTACAAACTTAAACATGATGCTTTTTATACCCAAGTCATTCAAATATATCATACAGAACAGTGGACCTAATCCCGACCCCTGGGGGACACCACTGTATTTGGTGTGAAAGACAACCATTTAATACTAACCGCTGCTTTCTATCTCCCAGACAATTGGTGTCCATGTTGCCACTAACCCTTTTATACTATGACCTTCAGTTTTTCTAACTCGTGTATTATGTAGCACCTTCACCAACATTTTCTGAAAGCTAAAATGCACTACATCAATTGCATTACCTTCATCAATCCTGTCCATTATATTATCAAGGAACTCAATTACGTTTGTCAGACACAATTTGCCATGAGCAAATCTGTTTTGACTATCATTAGTTAGCTCATGATTTTCCAAGTGAAGAATAATTTTGTCCGAGATTTGGGGCTCTAGAATTTTCCTCAACATTGACGTAAGGCTGACTGGCCTTTGTTTGCCAGATTCATCCATCTCCCTTTTTTTGAACATTTGCACCCCCACAGTCCTCGGGCACTACTCCCGTATCCAAGAAGTTTTAAAGGTTTGTGGCCAGAGCATCCGCTATTTCCACCTAAACTTCCCTCAGCAATCTAGATTGCATTCTATCTTTTAAGTATCTGCTCTCTCTTTTTATCCTATCCAATTTCTCTACCTCCTCCTCTTTTATTATGACATGAGCAACATTCTATTTTTTGAAGACAGAAGCAATGTACTCATTCAGACATCAATCTTGCTTTCTGCCTCGACGAGAAGCTTTCCTTGTTGGTCGATAATCGACCCCACCATTGCTTTGACCATCTTTCACTCTTTGTTTTTTCGTTGAATCACTTTCAAGTGTTTTGGCATTTTGTCTAATTCCCTTTTGAAACCCAATATGAATTCTGCCTCAACCACTTCTCCCGCAGAACATTCCAGATCCTGACTGCTTTGTGCATGGAAAAAGTTCTCCTGATCTGCAACATTCTGCCTGTCTATATATACTTCTCTTTCACTGGTTACCTCTGGAAGGTGTTGATTCCCCAGCTGGGGTCGGTCCTTACTGTACTCTTTAATGCTTGAGTGTGGGTCACTTGCCTCAGTTCGTAGCTCTCTGTCCTCTCAGACAAAAGGTTGTGCTTCTAAGCCCCACAATCCATGAGGAAATCATGAGGAACTCGACCTGCTGTGGACATAAGTGCATATAACAGGCAGGACAAGCAGAGTCAATGTATTTGCTGCAGATTTGTGTCACCACATGAGCAATCTGAAACTCGCTCCATTTAATATTGAGCTCTGTTACAGGATGGGAGCCTGCTGTTCTAAAGCAGCCTCTGGGAAGAAATGCAAAGGACAAAGCAGGCAGGCCTCAGCTTGTCACAATGCACGGGTTGTGGAACAGGAAAGAGATCGTCCACCAGAGGGCTCTACACTTGATGGTAACCAACCTGAAGAACGCGCTGCGGGTGATGGTAACGACCCTAAAGTGGGCGTTGCAGTTGATGCTAACCAACCGACAGAAGGCGCGACACGTGATGGTAACCAACCTACAGTGGGCGCTGCAGGTGATGGTAACCAACCTACAGAGGAATCTGCAGGTGATGGTAACCAACATACATTGGGCGACACAGTTGGTGGCGACTGGCCAATGGAGGGTACTACAGGTGATGGTAAACAACCTACAGAGGGCAATACAGGTGGCGGTAACGAACCTACAGTGGTCGCCGCACGTGGTGGCAACTGGTCAACAGAGGGCGCTACAGGTGATGGTAACCAATCTACAGACGGCGCTACAGGTGATGGTAACCAACCTACAGAGGTCGTGACAGGGGATGGCAACCTGCCAACGGAGGGCACTACAGGTGATGGTAACCAACCTACAGAGGGCGCTACAGGTGACTGTAACGAACCTACAGTGGGCGCCGCACGTGGTGGCGACTGGCCAACAGAAGGCGCTACAGGTGATGGTAACCAACCTACAGACGGCGCTACAGGTTATGGTAACCAACCTACAGAGGTCGTGACAGGGGATGGCAACCTGCCAACGGAGGGCACTACAGGTGATCATAACCAAGCTACAGAGGGCGCTACAGGTGATGGTAACCAACCTACAGTGGGCCCCGCAGGTGGTGGCGACTGGCCAACAGAGGGCGCTACAGGTGATGGTAACCAACCTACAGACGGCGCTACAGGTGATGGTAACCAACCTACAGAGGGCGCTACAGGTGATGGCAACCAACCTACAGAGGGCGCTACAGGTGATGGTAACCGACCTACAGAGGGCGTTACACGTGATAGCTACTCGCCAACAAAGGGCGCTGCAGGTGATGGTGAGCGGCAGACAGTTGAGAAAATCCACGAATCCGCAAGCGCTGCAGAAACAGGTACGTAAAATATTTTGTGATTTCCGATCCCCGAGTTTCGAATCAATGACCAGACAATCCAATAAACAGTTAACCGAGGAAATCCAGAAATGAGTTACTCGATATTTCCCGATCTTCCGACCCCGGACAGGGGAGATGTTTGCAAAAGCGCCTTGTTTCTCTTCTGCCTCCCACTGTACGTAAATATATATTAGAATCAGTATGGATTCCACTGGGAATTGCGCTGACCCTCTACACATCTCAGACTGTTCCAATTGGAATAATTCCAATTGTCACTGTAGCTCCCCTTGTCACAGACATAGATAGCATTCCCCTCACAAGCTGCTAACCACCTATGAGCATGCTCTAGGCAGCCTTCCACATCAGGCTTGTTTCTCAGCCTTCAGAGAGGCAGGCATTGGGACTGTAGCCGTTTAATCCGAAGCTGACGTCAACTGGTCCAGTAAAGCTACATTTAACTATCAAACCTTCTGGAACATTCGGTTGCTGTTTGAAATAATAATAATAAAAATAATCCTTGCATTTGATAGAGCGATTTTCACGTCTTCTAGACGTTTCAAAGCACTTCATGGCATAAACTGTAAAGTGAACTGACGGTATATTTGTGGGCGAAACTCGGCATCCAATTCCGCACACCAGCGTCCCACAAACAGTGATGGATTGAAAATGACCAAGTTATTATTCTTTTGTTCTTTGGAGGGATTATTATCAGGTATGTGTAAGGAAACTTGCCCACGGTTCAGCCCTGCCTGGAATTGAAATCAGCTGGCTCGCTTGCAAGGCAAGTACTCTGAACGCTGAGCTACAAGACTTTAGTATACCAATCTATCCTGCGGTGATAATCAATATACTTCAACACTCCCCATCTTGAAAGTGAGAACATAAGTTTTTACATCTCTCAATTATCTATGATTATCTGACAAAGTCCATCTCGGAGGACAATGGTGTTCTGAAAGAAGATGAGGTAATTGCTTAACTGTAGATCATCAGATTGCACCCGGGTTGCCCTTGTCTGAAATGCTGTACACTGTCCAGAGCTTTGGGACGACCTCTGTTGTGAAAGGCCCTATACAAATTAAATCTTGTTGTTGTTAATAGGAGTGAAAATAACATAAAAGACACAATCACCAAAGCATAAGGCATGTGTAATAAAGCTCAGTGCACAGCCGCTTTGGTTAGGAATCGACTTATTAATGTGGTTCAATCAATGCTGATTGCAGAATATCACTTCTTAAGATCGGTTAGACTTGTCTTCTTCAGGAACCTGCATATTATTCTATTAGCAGACTTCGTTCAGGGAAGGATAATCCCTTCAAAATGATCATAGTAATTATAATATGCTACTCAATTTGGGATGTTGCTGTGCTTAACGGGGTGTCGCATTTCGCCCACAAAACACACAATGACTACTCTTTATATAATGTCCTGTGAAACGCATTGAGACGTCACAAAAACGTGGCCAGGCTCTATATTAAAATCAAGGATTATTATTATTGATGTCAGCAGTTCAATTCTACATCCTGATGTCTACTGTGTGAATGTGAGATGATGTAGCATTGCTCTTTGCAAATTTGCTACCACATTCACTTAAAAACACCACAGTAACTTTACAGCAAACCGCGAGAAAGATTTCAGCTGTCGGGCCAATGTGAAAAACGTAATATAAACTCCAATAATCATTCTATAATTACATCGATTATAAAATGTTACAGAGGAAATACACATATTGTTAATCACAGTGAGATGAGGAGCATGCGAAGAGTTGTAGACAGATAACCAGATATAGTATACAGACATACACATATTCACATGGACACACACACTTACTCACGCACTCTTTCACATACCTAGACAGACCCACGCCAATGGCCATTTCGGGGAAGAGAATTCCAGATTTCGACCATCCTTTGAATGATTAAATGCTTGCTAGTTTCACTCGTAAATTACATGGTTTTAATTTTAAGACTATACTCCCTTGTTTTGGATTCCCACCAGAGGAAATAGCTTATCTGTATCTACCCGATCGAATCCGTTTGTCTTATTAAATCCCTCAATCAAATCCCCAACTCAACCGTCTTAACTCTAGGGAATCCAATCCAAGTTTACGCAGCCCTTCTTGGTAACTTAACACTTTTAGGCCTGATCATATTCTGGTGAACCTGCACTGCAACCTCTCCTGGGCGAATATATCTTTCCTGAGGTGTGGTGCCCAAAACTGAATGCAGTCTCCAGATGGGGTCTGACATTTGCTCTACACAGCTGGAATATCATTTCTTCCCGTTTGTATTCCAGGCTCTTGAGATAAAGCCAACATTCCATTCCAATTTCCGTTGACTTTTGCAGCTGGAAACTAATTTTTAGAAAGCAGTGGTTAACGATACCCAGAGCTCTTTGCTCCACATTTCTTAATTTCTCCCAATTAAGAAAATATTCGGTTTCATTTTTCTCAGATGACCTCATACTTCCCAATATTGAAAACATTTGCCACAGCTTTGCCCACTCACATGTTCTGTCTAAATCCCTTTGTAAATTTCTACTCCTATCTACACAACTTACTCGCCTACCTACTTCACCCCTCACGCTACTGAAACCCTGGTCCACGCCTTTATCACCTCAAGGCTGGACTATGGGAACTCTCTCCTCGTCGGCCTTCCCGGCACCTCCCTCCACACTGCAGGTCATTCAGAACTCTGCAGCTCGTGTATTGTCCCGCACTAGGCTTCGGGACCACATTACTCCCACCCTCGCTCGCCTCCACTGGCTCCCCATTCCCCAGAGGATCGACTTCAGAATCCTCATCCTCACCGACAAGGCCATTCACGGCCCTCCCTCGTACCTCTCCGACCTAATATCCCCCTACCTACCTGTCCGTACCCTCCGTTCCTCTGGCTCCGGTATGCTCCACATCCCCCGCCCCAATCGCCCTACCATCGGTGGCGGGGCCTTCAGCCTCTCAACCCCTAGGCTCTGGAACTATCCCCCATTGCCTTCGCCTTGCCTCCTACCTTTCCTCCTTGAAGGCCGGTCTCAAGACCTTTCTCTTTGACCGAGCCTTCAGCTCCCCTCTCGACTCTCTACCCCCTCCTCGCTCTCTCACTTCACCCTGACCATTTCCCCGTTGCTCGGATCCTGACCCACCTGTACAGCGCCTTGGGACGTCCTCCTGACGTGAAAGGCGCTCTATAAATGGAATCTTGTTGTTGTAGTTGTAGCCTAATAGCTTCTTGTCGGCTGCAAACTTACATAAAGCACTTTTTATTCCTTCATCCAAGTTGTGTATGTGTATATATGACGGACAGCTAACGTTCAAGTACAGACCCCTTGTGGACACCACTTGTCACATCCCGCCAATCGGAGAACGTTTCATTTGTCCCTACACTTTGTTTCCTGCCTCCCAATCAATTTCCAAACCACGTCACAAGGTTATCTCCGATACCAAGCGCTTCCGCTTTTGCTAATAATCTTTTGTGCGGAACCTTAGCAAACGCCTCTGAAAGTCCATATGAACGACATCCATAGATACTCTCATATCCACAGTTTTATTAACTTCCTCAAAACATTCAACTAGTTTAGTCAGACACGACGTTCACTTCACAAACTCAAGCTGACTCTCTCTGACGATTTCATACCTGTCCAAGTGTTCAGTCAGTCTGCTCTGATAATGGTTTCCAGTAATTTCCATACAACTGCCGTTGAGCTGAGGTCTGTAGTTTCCTGATGTCTCCCTCCCTCCTTCCATTCTTAAAAAAAGGGATGATATTTACAACCTACTAACCTAAGGGCACAATTCCCGAATCTAATGAGTTTTGAAAAATTATGACGAATATTTCGGCAATTTCCTCTTCTCTTTACTTTAACACTAGTAAA